>NC_030427.2:22211210-22313710 GCF_001660625.3 Ictalurus punctatus | reverse complement strand
TATTCCCAGGAACACTGTGTGTGCGCGTTAGTCTTCCCAGGAACACAGGGCATGCCTTAGTCTTCCCAGGAACACAGGGCATGCCTTAGTCTTCCCAGGAACACAGGGCATGCCTTAGTATTCCCAGGAACACAGGGCATGCATTAGTATTCCCAGGAACACTGAGCAAGCGTAAGTATTCCCAGGAGCACTCTGTGTGCATTAGTATTCCCAGGAAGAATGTGCATGCATTAGTATTCCCAGGAACACTCTGTGTGCATTAGTATTCCCAGGAAGAATGTGCATGCATTAGTATTCCCAGGAACACTGTGTGTGCGCATTAGTCTTCCCAGGAACACAGGGCATGCATTAGTATTCCCAGGAACACTGGGTGTGCATTGGTATTCCCAAGAGCACGGGGCATGCATACATATTCCCAGGAACACTGGGAATGCATCAGCATTCCCAAGAACACTGTGCGTGCATTAGTATTCCCAGGAACACTGTGCGTGCAATTAGTATTCCCAGAACCACTGTGTGTATTAGTATTCCCAGGAACACCGTGCGTGCAATTAGTATTCCCAGGACCACTGTGTGTATTAGTATTCCCAGGAACACCGTGCGTGCAATTAGTATTCCCAGGACCACTGTGCGTGCATTAGTATTCCCAGGAATACTGTGTGCATTAGTATTCCCAGGAACACTGTGCATGCATAAGTCTTCATAGGAACATTTAGGATACATAAGTATTCCTGGGAACACTGGGCATGAATTGGGAATACAACCTCTAGAGGATGCCAGGCTATCATAGGACATCATTCACACACATATTCACACATTCATTCACACCAAGGGGCAATTTAGAGTACCCAATCCACCCACCGTCATTTTTTGCGAGGTGGAAAGGAAACTGGAGAACCCATAGAACATGTAAAACTCCACACAGGCAGTAACCAGAGCTCAGAGGCAGCAATGCGACCTGCTGCAACACTGTGCCACACCAAAACATTTTTAGTGCATTCAATTTGACAAAATCTCACTGTTTAGTCGATTTTCCCAAGACGCTTTGCTGTTCACTTATTTAAGTAACATCACGTAATAATCTACATACCAAGTGTATTTGGGTCAACTGCAAATGAGGGGATTTACAGTTCATTCATTTTCGGTAACTGTTTTTCATATATACAGGCGAAAAACTGAGGGGGTTTTGCTCAAGGATCCACCAGTTTCCTGGTAGTCCTGGGATTTAATCCCACAACCTTCTGATTGCTAGTTTATAAAGCTAGCCTTATCTACTAAACCACCACTGCAGATTCAGTCTCATACTTCTCATACAGCCAAGCTTTCTATCTTACCAAAGCATCCTATCACCTGAATCCACCAGGAATATTTTTATATTGTCTACAGCTCTAAATATTTTGCTTCCCATTCCATGTTGTGCTGCAGTTGTTGAGTTTTCGACTCGGTAAGAGACCGCAGGTATTATTATGCTGACAGATGAGAATGTCTGAGATTCTGCCATTGCCTTGTTAATGCTTGGGTCTTTCTATTGCACTCATTTCTTTCTCTCTCTCTGTCTCTGTCTATTTCTTTCAGTAGGAAAAGATGATGTCATTATCAGCACAGAAGGCTGAGTGTGCATTCCTCTTCCCCGGGATGTTGTCTGCTCCACAGACAGTGAGAGAAAAACGAGAGAACGAGCGATAGTATAGCGGAGAAGAGAAACTCCTCTTTTTGACACTGCATCAATGCACATCCCCTTATCTCTGCCATTTACTGCCCAGCCACACAATTACCCTGCTGGCTTTATTCACACACTGGTGACATACTATTCGTTTCCTATACACACCATTTGAGTGTTTTCTGAGTGGCATAGAGGATGGACATATACACATGTTTATTAAGGAGATGGAGGAATGTAAACCCTACTGAGGTTTTATTCTGTAATCAATAATGTTTAAATAAGCTGTCTCTGTCTGTTGTTTCTCCTAATGAGCTTCTTTTCAGCTTGTGCGACTGTGTATATGTGTGTGGGTGGGTGGGTGTGTTTCTTTGTATTTACCATGTTCAGACCTCTTCACTTTTTGCATACTTTATCGTATTACGGGTTTCATTTTTTATTTAAATTGACCTTTTTACTTAAGAATCTACACAATACAGACCGTACAGAATTTTTTTTTTTTGGGGGGGGGGGGGGGGGGTTGTGATTGCTGCGGCCAAAAAATGCATGATTTTGTTGCGGCTTTTTCAAAATTTGCGATGAAATTTGCTGAGTATTTTGTGCTTTTTATTTTTGCGGGAAAACTAACTGAATTGGTGAAGTTGCAATCGCATGAAACTGTTTTGCATGGTCTTTCGTAGTGATGTTTGTTGATAAATGAGACCATTTAGCTGTACTCATGTTCGACACACGTGAATCGGAGAGGGCTTCGGCTGAATGCGCGTTGTGATGTCGTCACATGACACGTCTTGGACGAAATCTGAGGAACATCTGCAGTAATTCTGAAAAATTGCAGGCTCCTTTGAATATTGTGGAGTTTGCTTGATTTTGCGTTCACAGAATCCTGGAGGGACTGAAAATTTCTCAGTATTCAGAGCCTTGGATAAAGGCACTCCAATTTGAGCTGAGTCCATCCTGTTTGCTTTGTTTATGTTGTTTTCCTGGTGGTGGTGGTGGTGGTGGTGGTGGGAGGGGATTTTTCATTTTCTCCCTAATTTAGTCATGGTCCCATCCACATGTATGATCTCACAGATGCCCATGATTGGCTAGTGTCACTGTAATTGATATAGGAGAGAGAGAGTATGTATCATTGGGATTTTCACTCCGGATGATAGGGTTATCAGAATGCTTTTCTGTTATGCCACTTAGGAGCCCTTCTGCTTTGATATTCTTGACAACTTGACTGGAGTTGTGGCAAATTCAATTGATTGGACATGATTTACAGCCTCATAGTTGTGTGACTCAAGTCCAACGATTTACAGAACAAAAACCAAGCCAAGAAGTCCAAAGGGCTCTCTGTAGACCTCTATGATTAAATTGTGTTGAGACATAGATCTGGGAAAGGCTATAAAACCATTTTGAAAGCTTTGAATGTTCCCAGGAGCACAGAGTGCTCCATCATTGAGAAATTGAAGAAGTTTGGAACAAACAAGACTCTTCCTTGAGCTGGCTGTCTGGCCAAACTCAGTAACCAGGTCAGTGACCAAGAACCCAATGGTCACTCTAACAGAGCTTCAGAAATCCTCTGCTGAGATAGGGAAGATGAGAAGGACAACCATCACAGAAATACTCCATTAATCAGGTCTTTATGGCAGAGTGGCTAAACAGTGGCTGCTTCTGAGTAAAAAGGCTCATAGCAGGCAGTCAAAGGACTCTGAGAGCATCTCATTGCAATCGAGCATCTGTGAAATGTGCTGGACAAACAAGTTCGATCCATGGAGGCCCCAACTCGCAACTTACAGGACATAAAGGAGCTGCTACTAATGTCTTGGTGCCAGATACCACAGCACACCTTCAGAGATCTTTGTGGAGTCCATGCCTTGACGGCTCAGGGTTGTTTTGGTGGCACAAGGAGGACCTACTCAATATTAGGCAGGTGGTTTTAATGTTATGGCTCATTGCACGTGTGTGTGTGTGTGTGTGTGTGTGTGTGTGTATACAGTTGCAATCAAAATGGTTCAACCCCCATTGCAAATCAGGTTTATTGTCTTAATTTACAGATATTCAGCTGTTTGCAAGGAACAAATCAAACAAAAGCAACTGAAATAGTTCAACACAACGAATGCTTCAAGTGCTTTCCCAAATTCAACTGAAAATGCAACTTATAATGACTTCTCCAGTTTCAAAATTATTCAACCCCCTGAATAGAATCCCTCACAACAGCACAAATATGCAAAACAGGTGTTGTCTCAAGCACACCTGACGTAACTACTCAAGGGCTTCATTAGTTGCACCAGGTGTGCTTGAGCTGGAACACATGAAATACCCGAACTGGCTAGGGGTAGAAAATGTATGAAATATCCGGACGGGGCAGAAAAAGGAAGCTATCAACGACTGCAAGCAGATTTCTGAGAAGGCAGGATGTGAAAAACCCTCGGGTGACTGCAAAAGACCTGCAGCAAGAATTTGGGGTTTGAGTCCCACCTCTGTCCTGTGTGCACAAAGTTTGCATGTTCTCCCCGTGCTTCAGGGGCATCCTCCGGCTACTCCGGTTTCCTCTCCCAGTCCAAGAACATGCACTGTAGGCTGATTGGATAAATTGTAGGATAAATTGTTCATTGTGTGTGAATGTGTGTGAATGTGTGTGTGAGTGTGTGTGCGATTGTGCCGTGTGAAGGATTGGCACCCCATCCAGGGTGTCCCTTGCCTTGTGATCCCAGTCCACTGGGATAGGCTCCATGCTCCCCACAACCCTGTGTAGTACTACTACAGTAAATGGATGGATGGATGGATGGATATATATTTATACACACATACTGTGTATATACAGTGCTGTGAAAAAGGATTTCTTTTTTTATGTATATCTCATACTAAATAGTTTTAGATCGTCAAACGAAATACAACATAAAAAAGGCACCAATGTGTAAAACTAATTGCCCCCTTAAACTTAAAATCTGGTTGTGCCACCTTTAGATGCAATAACTACAACCAAACGCTTCTAATGAATGTAGATCAATCTTTCACTTAATTCTAGGACTAGGACTTACTCCTATGCTTTGGATCATTGTATTTCTGCATAATCCAGTTGCGCTTGAGTTTCAACATACGGACTGAAGACTGGGCATTCTCCTTTAGGATTTTCTGATGAGAATTAATGTTTCTCTCAATTATTGCAAGCTGCCCATGCCCTGAAGCAGCAAAGCATCCCCACACCATCACACTGCCACCACCATGCTTGACCATAGGTATGATTATCTTTTTGTGGAATGTATGTAGCGGGACCCCTGTCTTTGAAAAAGTTCTACTTTCAACTCATCAATCCACAGAACATTCTCCCAAAAGGTTTGAGGATCATCAAGGTGTGTTTTGGCAAAATCCAGACGAACCTTAATGTTGTACTCTCACTACCAGCTTAAAAAATCTTTCAGCATACAACTTCTTGGTCAAAGTATGTGCTTTACAACAGCTGTTTCAGACAGATCTGAACAAAATCTGACAGAGCTCCTTACAGCTTCAGTTCATCACTGTGCTATCTCATCACTGTCCTCTGACAGCCAAATTACAGCCATGACACCCGGGCAAAGAAGTACGAGCACTCCTCCCTAATCCTCCACAGAGATCTCTGATCAACTGCCTGTTTCACCGTCCATCTTGTAAAGGTTAAAATACTGACCACAGCTTGTTTGGTCTGATTTAGATCTGTTGTTATAGGCACAGACTACAGACCTTGCATCATTTCTCTTTATCCCTTCTCTTGCCATCGCAGAAAAAAAAAATAAACACACCACATAACTGTTTCACTGATTCACAACTTGCTTCTGCCTTGTCAGTAATGTACATTCTGGACACTGGAAGTGGTGGAGGGCCATAACATGGACAGAGAGGTCACTATTTGTCTGTGTATTGACTCAGGAAAAGACAAGAGAAGACAGGAAAGGGAGCAGCGCACCAGAATAGATGAGCTGTCCACACACGCTGCTCTGATCCTATTGCCAACATAATTACAGAACGTCGACTTGCTGAGACAGGTTCCGTATGGTCAAGGCGTCCTCTGATAAAACTCGCTTGGCCCAGCCTGACTCTGTACATGGTAAATATGAAATTTAAACACTATTTCTGTCAGCAGCAGGTCATCTATTTTGCGCACTTAAACGTTTCCTGTCACACCCCCACCTCCTCTCAAAGCAGCATGTATTACAAGATCGCATTTCCACAGTGCCAAGTGTTAAGTCAGCAAGCACGCTCTAATGCGTTTCATATTTCATAGTGATAAGTGAAGATGTCATAGTGCAGCATGAGCATCCCAACACACACACACACACAGGTTTTGATTAATGCTCCAAACCTGCAACCGGAGAGGGATTTCTCACCTTGAGTTCACCAGCATCCTCTTTCTATGATCAATTTGGACTCCAAAATGTAAGCCAAAACTAAAACAAACAAAAAAAAACACACTGAAAACATACTCTAACTAAACAAATGACCCTTGTCAAAAATCCTATTGGAATTTCAGTCTATCCTGTAGGATCTTATTTGATTTTTAGAATCGTATTGGACCTCTACTTGTATTTTATTGGAAATAATGTCTTGCTGTTGGAAAGTTTTGGAGATTACAGATGGTGCCTGGGGAGTTTTAAAATCGTAAAAGCAAAACTGAAAGTCCTGAAATGGACATTTACAGCTCCGCAAGGCCTAGATCTGATTAAAAAGGATTTCAAAATGACATTCTGTTATTCTTCTGCGTGAAGCGTTTCAATTTACACTACATGACTGATTAATTCTTCGTTCTGATCGATCAGAAGGTGTTGACTAAGTTTCTATAACAGTAGTTCAAATTACAGGTGTATGAATGCACTTTTTCTAATACATAATTACAGTTTCTATAGTAACAGCACATTTACAGGGACTTAAAACTAGCAATAAATTAATTAACAATGAAGAAAACTGTATATTGGTCAATATGGTGAAGCTTGGAGACATTTATTTAAAGGAATGAGTCTCCAGTGTGAGTGATAACAGGAACTAACTTGTTTTCTGGATTTTCCATAACATCAAATGTAACTATAAATGGATAAAAAAAAAATCATGACATATCATTCTTTAATTTATAAAATGATGTGACTGTTGGCAGAATAAAACACTTTGTGATGCGCTGTTATAGGAAAATAATCAACTTCAGCTTAGTAACAGTGACTCTGCTTCACATCGGGAGGCATCACACCACCCTGTTGTTGATTAATTTCCTATAACAGCATGTTCTGAAGTGTTCTATTGTTTATTTAAGAGCGCTACAGATGAGAAACAAAAGCAAAACTGGTAGAAATATATATATATATATATATATATATATATATATATATATATATATATATATATATATATATATATATATTTAAAAAGTATCCTTTGCCACAGTGGACTGAGACTTGACTCACACTAATGAGAAACTTAAAGGACCTTTCTTACTTAACCGTTGAGAATAACTGAAGCACCTTCTTGTGTTTCTGAGTTTCTATTAAGGTCAGAGGTCACAGATATACCGTAGGTCACAATGAGGTGGTTGAGGCGAGTTAGATAAGAAGGTTGTACGTTTTCTTTCGCTTAGCAAGGCAGTTATCATTCATTTGGAGCCTATATAATGTCTAATCGGAGTAAGGATTTGATATCAGACCTGAGCAATCATGACTCACTGGCTGGTTTATATATTATTCAACCTGACTAAATATTCAACGTTTGTGGTTTTTGTAGGTTACGTTCAGACAAAACATGATAAAAAAATAAATTAAAGGCTGTAACTTGGCACAAAAGAATAAATGACTGCCATTGACTCATCAAATGTCAAATGTATATATTTTTAAATCCCAGAGCATTCTTTCATTAAAGACATCCAAGGCTCTCTTTTCCTCCTTGACACTGACATAAGTAAATGTTTCTTCCATTTCTTTTCTTTTCTTTTTCTTTTTGAAGAGAACTACACCTCTGAGAAGAGATGGATGCGTCTGTGTGTGCTCTCGAATGTGCATAATGCCTTATCTCTCCCATGGCAGGCTGAATGGGTTTGGCCAAACGGCTTATTTTGATTGACAGCTCATCAGCATAAGGGAAGGATTCTCCGGAGAAACAGTTAGAAAAGGTCAAATTCGAGTTTACAGTGAAAGGACCAATATGTGATGCATTATTGCCTCCAAATAGGACCATGAATCATCTTATGAGAATCAAGCAGACAAAATGAGGGGTCATTCAAGGTGCTGTGATTCCCTCTAGTGGTGATGATTATATAAGTGTATTGATGGGATTCGAGTAATGGCCTTGGTTTGAAATGAAGTTTTGGAGTTTATTAGATAGATGAAGTGGACAAAGCGAGAACGTAGAGAGAGACGGAGAGAGTTCTAATGAAGTCATGACATTCAGCGTTGGACTCAGGAGAGTAACTAGAAGACATTGTTTAATATTAATAAGCACGTTTTTGTTCACTGAGGTGAACTGCAATGCTTTATTGTAGAAGAACACACAAAATGCATAGCCTTTAGGAACTTGGTGCAACAGATGAAGGAATACAGAGGGCCTGTGTACAAATAGTATGACTACTGTAAAGCAACTGCAGTTTCATTACACTGCACGATAATAAATACACAGGATGGTCCATGTAGAGTTGTACAGCACACATTAACTTCACAAAACAGCAGGAGCAAAATAAATCCCATGGTTTAATTGTGACTCAACAGACTTTCACATCCCCCCAAAAAAGATATAAGTTTATATCCTACCTCAGTAAGCATAAAAATTACACTATATTCACCCCAGAATTCCTTTTCATAATATTTCTACACAGAACATCCTTGCAAATACATTTAGTACTGTTTGTCTTTTGTAACGGTTTATAAATCTTCTATCTGTTGTCACACAGAAGAGGATGGGCTTCCTTTTTAGTCTGGTTCCTCTCAAGGTTTCTTCCTCATGAAGTCCCAGGGAGTTTTTCCTTGCCACCATCACCTCTGGCTTGCTCATTAGGAATCTACATCCGAATTGGCTTTGGCACTGATTGGCACTGGCTTTTTATTGGTGTGGAACTTTGTGGCAGTATAGACACTGCCACAAAGCACGGTACTATACAAATCTATACTATACAAAAAAAAAAAAAATGAATTGATTGACTACATAAAATGATGCAATTGCATGTGATTGTAAACTGCCATTAAACCAGCAGAAAACATTTGTAGTATACAGAGTGACTGTTTTTTTTTGTTGTTGTTAAATGAGAAAAAAGGATGCACTACAGAGAGAAAACAAATCCCCCTTGAATGATTTGCATATAAATCTTCATAACTAGCTTGTGATCTTAAATGGCGTTCAAGATTTTTGGTGTCGTTCACTGACATTGTTCTATTTTCACCGTTTATTCTTGGTTTGCTATATCACTCATAATGCTAATCGACTCTCTGCTGATAGCGGTGCCAGTGGGATTTATTCCTTGTTTTATCGCTACCTAAAAAGAGTGATGCATCAGCGCTTTAGACCTTTAGTCTTTATCCAGCTCTCTCACCTCCTCATCTGTACCCTCTGCTCAAACCGTTCAGCTTCCAAAACTTCAACTATCATGCCATCGAGCTTCTTGTTTCATAGATGGCTAAGTAGCCAAGTCAAGTATCTGCTGCGACTGTGTCGTATAGCTCTCGTATCTAGTATTCTGGAACTTTCCATTAAACTTCTCATTAATATGACATTGAACATTGATGGAAAATGGTGAGTGAGAAAAGAATCTCTTGGTATTTTGTTCATAGGAGCAAACACCAAACTTGCGAGAGAGATTTTTTTCTTCTTCTTCTATTAAACACCATTATAACTGCACTAGCAATGCCCTCCTGTGATGTCAGAGCAGTACACAAGCACTATTTTCAACTATATTTTCAAATATTTTTCAACATAAACATACTTAAAGTCTTTCAGAATGCAGAAAGTTTTAGTCTAGTTTGTTGGGAGTTATCAAGGCATAGAAAAGCCTGACCACCACGAGGAAGAAGCTGATCCATAGTTGGATAATAGCACCTTGTATGCTCAGCATCTTTTGCCAAGGGTATAGAATCCATGAAGTCATCTGCAATGATGAAGGATGCAGGATTAATGGTTCATTTCCTTGATAGAGGGCAAAGACATCCCGATGATGTTCTCATCTGTTTTCACTATCTGCTTACACTGAAAATCCCATGCCAGACACTGATACGGCCATTCAGGATGCTCTCTATAGTCCTCTGTGAGAGTTACATTTCTGTCTATTCAATTGGCAGACATTTTTATCCAAAAGAATTAAATACTATTTAAGCACCGCGGTATTCGAAGACAGGAAAGAAAAAGAAGTGCAGCAGAACTGCTCTCATTAGAGAATTGTATAATTTGGTATGAGTAAGGGTGATGTATCTGGCGTTCATATGACTGAAGATCACAAAGCATCATCAGTCAATGATTATAACCACGATACCTAATAGTGCATACTGTTCTGAATATAAACAGATAATACACTCTAGACTAATGCACATACAGATACGAATTAGAACGACATAAAAGGAGCTGTTTACTTTCATGCTGTCATACTTCATACTCACTAAGGGTACACGTATGAAGCTGGCATGACAAAGACAACAATCGTTTAAGAATAGAAGGCTCACAATTAGTTAGCTCCAATAGTCTGACCTATATGCTGCTATTTTTTGCTCCAAAATAAATCCAAATTTCTACCATATTTCAATACAAACTGGCCTGAATAAATCATTTAGGACAAACAAGGGACTCATGAACAACTCTCACAAAACAAAAAAACAGCCGTGGATCATCCAGGTAACAACACACAGTATTAATGATCCAGGGTATGTAAACTTTTGAACAGGGTCGTTTTTATAAATTCAGCTCTTATATTGTCTTGTGGACTATATGTAAACATCTGTTATGTGAAATAGCTTATTCGGGACAGGACTAAATAAAAAAAAAAAATAACATGGGATTTTTATGATCCCTCTTATTTTGTTAACAGTATTAGGATTTAGCAGATTATGCAAGGGGTATACAAACTTTTGGGCACACCTGTATGATTTCGGTCCTCTGTTAGATCCGCCACATGGTGGAAGCAGAGGGCTGCTTTGGCACTATAGTCCGCACATCAAGGCTGGGTTTCAGGATTGGAAAACCTCCTGCCTCTTACAGAGCCAAGTACACTTCATAAAAAGCAACAGCAAACGTGTTACATTTAATTCAGTACAAGCTTATCAAAAATGTCTGTCTCTAACATTACAACACCATCAATATGCCATATAGAACTCTCAATATGCCTCAAGACTGTGAATAGTCTTTAACAAACAGTCATTTAAAAAAAATAAAAATAACAAAATAAACATGTCCATGTTACTGCTTGTGAATAGAAATAGACAGATAAGCCTATAATGTGCATCTCTACATCCAGGTCTGCATTTTTGAGTGCTGGATGGACGGAGGGATAAGTGTAGGTGCCCAGTGGTTTTGACAGAAACATGCTGCTCAATCGAAATGAATGCTGAGGAAAGTCAAACGAATATCATTCCAAGCAGCTGTTCTGCCAAGACTCAGTCTGTACTGTACACTAAAATCTAGCAACTAAACAGAGGATGTAATGTTATTACACACACACACACACACACACACACACACACACACACACACACACAGTATAGTGAATAGCGGAATAGAAAAATGAGACATTAAATGTGTTTTTGTTTTTTACAAGTTACCAATAATACGCTGACACTTATCTCTACTTGTATATATATATTCACCCAAATGTTTTTGGGTTTGTTTCTCTTTTTAACCTCAAGATCCTTGGCCGCTGCCTGCAAAGATGTCTAACACCTTGCTAGCTAAGTGTGCCTTTCTCACGATTTGGTCAAGTTTTGGGATACTTCCTACATACCATAGTGAAATGAACATAAGCCTAATGGAATTCAGCGTAATTTGAAATGTAGTTTCCCCATTTCATTCGAGAGAAAACCAGAATTTGAAATGCTCTAACCTGGAGTTTTCTATGGTTATACTGCATATTAAATAACCGCAATAAAGTAGCAGTGTATTGTTCAGTTATCCAGTTGTATGACAAGAATCACATTGTGCAGTGTAACTGTGCAGGTGCATAACCACCACCACCACCACAATAACAACAACAACAACAACAACAAAAATCATGAAAGTTGAACTTAGTAACTTATTACCGAGGACTACTAGCAATAACCACCAAAGTATCACATAGAAGGTTTCATCAAAATGCCCAGAACGACTACATCTCAAAAATCATATAAAAGACCTGAAACTATCCAAAACAGTCAGTCATTGGAAAAGGGGGACAATTTTTGCTTCTTTTTCTCAGCCTTTGCATGTGAAACAAGATCACAGTGGTGCACACGCATTTCTAATGTACGGACATTATCCACTCCATAATCTGTCTTTCCCTCTCCATATCTTTGAAATATATCTTACAGTAGAAATGATTTTTACCGGGGCTGTCATTTGTCTATAAAGTCATACGGACTAATACCTATGTATTTTGCTTTTAGTGCTATATGGAGCCAGGTTCTGATTATAATACAATAACAGGGCCACAATACACCTTTTAATGAACTTCAGAGTAGTTAGTTTTGACCCCATGTTTTATTTTGCATGTTGCTCCTCGGGCATCTAATAACAGTTCACAGAGTTAGATAGCACTCGTTCTAAAATGTGTTTTGAAACTCGAAGACATGTTCCACAATAGGCTGTTTGCCACTGTAATAACTGTAATAACTTTCCCAGCAATCCTTACATACTTTATTTGAAGAATGCCATTTGAGGAATAGTCCTATAATCGATTCACAATACAGAATATGTGTATATGTCACTTAAAATATTGAAACGTTAGCAATACTGATTCAACACACGATTATTAAGCTCCAGTGAGCGCCAAAGCGTGGCTAGCCCTTTATCGCTCATAGGAGATCCCCTTTTCGGGGAAATGTCCCACCCCACAGCTGAACTGACTTGAAGTTTGACTGGTTTTACAATCGAGTCAGACCTGTCAGTTATTGCCTGAAGTGCTGGGTCAACACCCCAATAGTTTGAAAAGTACTGGGTCAAACACCAGCTCTCCCCCTTTGCTCCGGCGTGACTGTTCTTTACAACAAAGACACACTGTATGTGTTTATTCTTTGCCTTATTTGAGGAAACTTATTATATTTAATTTTTGATCCTTGGCAAGATTTTGTCGGGAACATCAATATTGTGATTAACTGTCCTGTTCACTACTTCTCCTCTACTGAAAATGTTCATAGAGCAAGCATGGGTCAGCATGATTCCTGCCCCAATAGGCCTCTCGTAGCACTTATTGCTAATTGCTAGGTGCAATAATAACTCTATGGATCTTAATGGGGCAGAGAGCATTCTGTGCCACGAGCTGTCAAATAGTGATGTTCTTAAAATCATTGGTTAGGCAAAAGAGGTCATTAATATTTCAGTGGAGAGTAAAATGAATGCTATTGTGAATGAGGACTTTACAAAGATTGGATTAATGGCTCTGCACCACCTTCCCCTACGGACGAGACGCCAGCAACCCTAACACAAAAGGAAGTATGGAAAATAAAAATGAAAGACAAAGTGCAGGCAAAAGAGAACATGCCTACATTGAACATTTACATGAAACCACACTCAGAGCATGTCTCAGTATGTTTAGGTGCTTTCACAAGCATTCAGTATTGTGGTCTTAAAGGATGAAAGGGACGTATTACAGGACATAACATAACCGGAGCAGATACGTGATCTATATACCCCACCTTAAACAATTATCAGTGTGTGAAGATTTTCATTTCATAATAGCAACACTAGACTGCTAGCCTAGGGCCTTGCTGGAATGGACATCTAACTCAAGACTGGGTTTTACTTATATTTACATTTATAAGCATACCAGGGGTACAAAAGATCAAAGTGGCCACAAACACACACACACACACACACCCACACACACCCAGGCATATTGTGTGTGTACTTTACACCACAAATAGCACTGAACAGTAGAAACGTAGAAAACTTTTAGATTCATAGTGGAGCTTTGGTGGATGTTATACTCCACAGTCAGTAAGACTGGGTTTAATATTCAGTTTCTCTAATCTTGAGACGATTATGAGAAGAGGTGAGCACTTTTATACTTTGGTTGATTTGGCCAGCAGATCTTGGTGATAAGTTGTTTAATTCAACTTTAGTTGTTTTTGTTGTTGTTGTTGTTGTTATACACCAATACACATACTGGATAACTGAACAATACACTGCCACTTTATAACCTTTATAACCATTTTATAACCTTCATAGCCACATTATAACCTGTATAATAATGCTCTAATAATACTTAATATCAGTTAAGTGTCTATAATACTTAGTCTGTTGTGCTTGGTGTAGTTTGTATTTGATATCATGCTTTTGGTAACATGGACTATAAATGAAGGGACAGAAATCTCACAGGTTTCTAAAAATGTCTTAATTTGTGTTCTGAATATAAACGAAGGTCTAATGGGCTTGGAATGACATGAGGGTGAGTAATTGATGACAGAATTTTCATTTTGTGCTGAACTATCCCTTTAATATAAGCATTGCAGCTAGAACTACTGTCAGACCTGTTGTTATAGAAAATTATTCAACACCTTCTGACCAATCAGATTCAAGAATTCAGCAGCGCTGCGGTGCCACAGTAAAGCTTGTGTAGCATATTGCAAGAGATGTCATGTCTATATCCATACAGGGTGTAAGGTTAACAGTACAATCATTTCGGAGTTCTATATCATGGTACAACCATACCATCATAACTTGACTATAAAGTGCTATTCCATTGTCCTCCATAAAATGTTTAACAGGAATGTCTCTGCGGTGGAATGATCCGGATGCCTGTTGTTTAGATCAAGCAGGGTGGATCAGAGATGATGAAAGAGGACAATGGAACAATGGGAGAGTCGCAAAAATTTCCTTACATCAATAAAAGCAGCTCAAGCTTTTAAATGACTATTTTCTTCCTCATTTAGGCCTCTTCCTGTAAAACCAAAGGAAGAGTGAGAAAATGTACATAAAAGTCACATATGCCAAGGTCGTGTAGGCAGATTTGAAAGATTTGAAACAAAAAGCCGCTACTGGTACTCTTGCTGATTCACGGACTTCTCTAATTCAAGTGATTATCAGCTAGTACCATAAATGTAAAATGCAATTCACACCTAGGGGGCATTTTAAAACGGCTAATCCATCTACCATCATGTTTTTGGGAGGTGTGGGGAAACCGGAGAGCCCACAGGAAACCACGTGGACATGGGGAGAATGTACGAAACGCTACGCAGACAAGAGCTCAGGATCAAACTAGGAGCCCTGGAGATGTGCCATTTTAAATATGTGAACTAAATTGAAAATGTCAAGATGTACAATGATAAGTAAGTGAGTCTGTTTGTGCCTAGTCCTCCCACCCCACCCACTTTTCCTGTTCTCGTTTCCCCATTGCCATGGTACTTAATGAGCCCCACATGTTGCTTATTACGACCTGTCACTGATGCTATTCATAGTGGCCTGTCCACTGTTGCTCAGGTTTCTTGCATCGATCTTATTCAGCTGCTAGTTCTGACTTAAATATTATCACTGTCTCAAGATACACACCTTTGCCTGTGTTTGTTTCAGCCACTGACCTGTCAAGTCCTGTGACCTGTCAAGTCCTTGGGTATGTCTCAACCAACTCCCTAGTTCAGGAGGTAGTGAATCAGCATATTGTGCACACAAGTTGGGGCACTGGTAACGACCGTGGCTCACTACATTTTGGGACATTGATAACTCAATTTCCGGCGACATGAATAAGTATGTGCGTTGTAAAATATCACCAAAAACTAAAAATATTGATGTTTTATATGTCATATTGTCAGGTAAGGCGAGTGACTGTCGGCCTCTGGCTGGAGCTCTGCAGAGAAGGAGGCCACTCTGTCGTCCTCTGGCTGATGCTGGGCTGTGGATTTAGCTTCCTCTTTGTCTCCAGCCTGCCTCTCGTAGGAGGTGGTGAACGGCCGAACAGGTTCGTCCAACAGGCTGACCCTCCCCAAAAAGTTTTCAAGGTCATGTTTGAACTATGGACACCCGAACATTTTAACTAAGAGTCCGACAAACTGGGTTACGCTACTAAGGCTGCTGGATCTCGTGGCACCGGCTGGGCCGGTGAGCCGTGACAAACACGAACCCCAGCCATTGCTTCTCTTCAGATTGGAGACCACCAGGCTCGCAAAATAACATTGGCACTGTAGAAGAAAAGCCATCATACGGTTCCAGGGGAATCTGGAAAGTCTAGTCCATTCACAGAGTATACTGGATGGAGTTAAGCGCTGGCATGATTACTTTGGCGTGAAGTCTTTGCTTTCCTGCTGCATCCATGTTGGGGCAAAGTATTCTGTCATGTAAGGCAAGTACAGACAGATGCAAATGCAGTAAAAGGCTTTATTGAAGAAAGGCTGGCAGACAAATCCAAATCGTACGGCACAAACGTAGTCAAAAACAGAGTCAGGTGATCAGCAAATGGGCAAAACAGGGCAAAAACCAAAATCACAGAAACAGAAACAAAAACAAGGTCAAATAACCGGGAAAGCAAGACACAAAACAAAACGACTTGGTACAGATCAGACGGAAACAATACTTCACAACTGAACGATGACATACAGGGGTTTAAATGTACAAACTAATCAAGGAGGGAAACAGAAACAGCTATAAGGGAAACAACCAGTGACAATACAGGGGCGGAGACAGGACAGAAACCATAACGAAAACACAAGTAGAAACATAAACAAAGCAACCCTGAAGCACGCACTGTCACGCTGTTCACGTGCGCTGAATGTTCCGGTACTCAGAACGAGGGGAAATTTGTGACAGATATAAATTTGTTCGCATAATCACAAGCATTTTTGTCATAATGTCAAGCATCATAGGATCATAGGCAAGCTAGGGGATTAAAAAAAATGATTAAACGCTTAAAAGTCGTTAGACTCAAACAAGCCGTATGTGTGTTCAGCACCTGGCTTCTCAGTACAGCAGGCTAAATAAGTGTGTAAGAGCATCATAATATCATTTATTAATCAATAATACTAAACAAAATGTTATTCTTCATAATGCAAGAACTGATATAATTCCTCTTAGTCACTCTGATACACCAGGATTTTCCTTTTTTTTTTTTTTTTTTTGAGAAGTGAGCTATTTTGCTTGCAAGGAGACAAGGGAAAAGAACATGTTTTGTTTATTAGCTTTAAAGTAATTTTGGAAGATATAAAAACTACATCATTTAGGATTAAGAGGGATATTCTTGTCAATAATCAGTGAGATTAATTGAATTACCATTTTCCAGAAATTCAGGATCATTTGGCAATCCCATACATGTTGGAACAGTGTACCCTTGTCCTGTTTATACTTAATTGCAAAGTATCTGGAATATTCGGGTTAAAATGCAATGTGGATGGAGTAATGTATGTACAATCTGTATAACCATTTGGACTGGAGAATTAATGTTTAAAGTTTGCACTTGGATCTCCAGGCATGTGTGCCTCCATTTCTCTTTAGATATTTCTAGATCTTTCCAGCAGGCTTGAAGTTTACAGTTGAATGATTCCTTTGATTTCCCAACCATAAATCTTTAACGAATCGAGATCTGGTCCATTTCTTCTAAATAATCTAGTGTTATTTTTATAATGAGAATAATACCGGCATGTCAAGAGACTGGTTTCTTTCTCCACTAACTGAGTCTTACAAACACACACACTCAACAGTTAATGGTCATTCCTCAGCTAGTGCACATGTACTGTATATACATACCAAGGATATTGCATATATATATATATATATATATATATATATATATATATATATATATATATATATACAATCTCTGATCTATTTTATTGTTTCTATTATTATTTCTATTTATCTTATATGATTTTTTTTTTTTTTACTTTATACTACTTCGGATGTGTAGGTAGTTATGGAAATTCTTTTCTTTTCTTTGATGTTACTCCTCCTACTTGTGTTGCTGTGTCAACTTGAGCTCAATAAAAGTACATCTTATCTTATCTTATCTTGTATGAATATCTTGTATGAACTGCTTACTTGAAGTTTTTTGTTATGTTTTGGGAGAATATTGTACGTGTTCCCAAGGTATTCAAAGCTCTGACCCACGTCCTAGTTCTCCATGCAATAGGTGTGAGCTAAGTCACTTCCCTCACTGATCCTGGCTCCACCCCTTCTTTATACCCTGTGCACTATATGTCGTACTTTTGTACATTCTTTCCATATTTGGTTCATGTTTCTTGCTCTTGGTTCCCTGTTGAGATGGTAATTAATGCATACCCCTGTCGCTTGCTACACCTGTCTAGTTTTTATTTAAAATCCTTAACCTGTGTGAATGAGTTTTTTTTTTACTCCTACCCAGTGTACTGAATACGAGTACTGGATCAGCCATAATGAATATGCTTTGACTACATACTTGCATCCTGGACATATTGTTGTTGCCCTTCTCTACTCTTTAAACTCTCAGAAATAAAGGTTCCAAATAACATTTCCTTGTCAGTGGCATGGTACCCTCAAGGGTACATCTTTTTTAGCTTTAATATCTATCATTCAGTATGTTTCACCTAGAAATGTGAATATAAAATAATTTAGGCACATTATGGGACAGTAAGGACCATTAAAGCGTCGATCTAAAGGTTACTTATATACATAAAAGTCTGGTACCTTTATTTCTGAGAGTGTACTTTGGTCAATGTGTGTTATGTATTTTTGGGTTAAACTTTTTTCTTGTTTTTAAATTAATTAATTAATTAATCCATCCATCCATTTTCTATAATGCTTATCCTTCAGTGTGGCACGAAACCTGGAGCCTATCCCAGGGAGCATCGGGCACAAAGCAGGGTACACCCTGGACAGGATGACAATCAATCTCAGGGCACAATCACACACACATTCACACACCCGTTCATACACTACGGACAGTTTGAACATGCCAATCAGTCTACCATGCCAACATGCCAATCAGCCTATCAGCCAACCAGCCTGGTAGAGCTGGTTGTCCACTATGACTCCACATGCCATAGTGTCCCTGGGAAAGACACTGAACCCCAAGTTGCTCCTGATGGCAAGCTAGCACCTCTAGGCAGCTCTGCAACAACTGGTCTGGGTGAATGAAACACATTGTTCGATTCCCGCTTGGTAGAACTGCCAAGGTTAAAAAGTGCAGGCCATTATTCATTTACTGTGCATATCTTCAGACTGGGGGAGGAAACCGGAGTACCCGGACGAAACCCCCGCAGCACGGGGAGAACATGCGAACCCCACACACACAGAGCAGCGGTGGGAATCGAACCCCCAACCTGGCGGCATGAGGCAAACATGCTAACATCCCTTATCTATGTATGTATGTATGTATGTACGTACGTATGTATGTATGTATTTATTTATTTTTTCACTCAATTTTCACCCAATTTGGTCATTTTGCCAATCAATTCCCACTGACTAGCTAGCTTTCCCCTATCATATGACAGCTACCAACCAGAGAAGATGAATGTGAACTTTTTATTTGATCATTTTTATGATGTTGCATCTTATGTGAATCATAGAGATATTTAATTAAGCAGTATGAGTATATATAAGTGCGGTGATACTGAATATCGACAGACGAGCGGAACGACACAAACAGTAAAATGTCCCAATGTGGTTATACTAAATATACTACTATACTATTACTACATATTCTCTCTATGCTGTGTGTAGGAGTGTTTGATGACCGCAGTTATTCATGCATAAAGTGGACCTTATTCCCTAGGTTTGGCACGCACTCTGCCTGTCGTTCTGATGCAACACTTTAGATAGTAATGAATCACTAACCAGTGTCAATTATCATCAGTCTACAAAAAAATACAACCACTACTATTAACTTAAACACTGTTCTATTTCAGGAAGAACCTTACCACTAAGACTAGACTTAATCTATATAGATATAGTCCCTAACCTGCTGTAAGTTACGTATATTGTTCACATCATTTTTACAGACTAGCTAATTATCTGAGTGCACGCTATGTACATGTATTGTTTTTCATACAACTCGAAAATGGAAGAGGTGGTGATGTGGGAAAAATTTTTTCTTACTGTTGGCGGGTATTTACCTTATTCTGACCTTTCTCTTCTCATTCCTTTTACAAAGTCCAGGCAGTGGAGGAGTGTCACTTGGCAGTTATCTTGCCAGCACTGATATATAGCACACTTGGACCGAACTCAAAGCAAACCTGTTAAATTTGGGACATACTGAATAGACTGCCAAAAAATACTTGAAATTACAAAAAAATGTCTGATGTGTCTGATGAAAGAAAAAATATGTCCAGTCATGATGTACACTGTATTTTACTGCATGCACTGCAGTATTCAATGTAGGAGAAATGTGAAGTCTGCATATGCACTATGCATAAAAATGTGGTTATTCCCTACAGGCAAAGTCAAATGGATAAATTCTTACTTTAGTTCTGCTATGGCATGTGAAGTGTTTGTAAGAAAGGAGAGATTAAAACGAGACATTATCAACATAGTGACATTTGTCTTTAAAAAACAAAAGTTTCATATTAAAGCCTACAAACTGTACAAACTGTCAATAAAAGCCAGCAGATTAGGTAAGATCCTGTCCACTTTGTAATAACTGATCTTGATTCGTTGTATTATGGATATCAACTTTCTAAGTTTCGCACACTATTATTACATTAACTCCAAGCTAAATTAATGCCATCCAAATAGGGACAAACAAAGGAATTGTGGGACTCCTGAAATACAATACATTTAATTTCATGTATGTATGAATGAAATAAATTTATACTACAGTGGGCACGGTGGCTTAGTGGTTAGCACGTTTGCCTTGCACATCCGGGGTTGGGGATTCCACCTCCATCCTGCATGCAAGGAGTTTGCATGTTCTCCCTGTGCTTCGGGGGTTTCCTCCAGGTACTCTGGTTTCCTCCCCCAGGTCCAAAGACATGCACTGTAGGCTGATTATGCATTTCTAAATTGTTCGTAATGTGTGTGTGTGAAATTTTGCCCTGCGATGGGTTGGCACCCCATCCAAGATGTCCCCCGAGTCCCCTGGGATAGGCTCCGGCCTCCCTCACGACCCTGTGCAGGATAAGCAGTACAGAAAATGGATGGAACTGTTGAATGCTCAGTTCTGGTTTGTTAGAAGGTTGTTGATTAATTGTACATCAATTGTAATCTAACAATAAATGCATTAAAAACAAAACTAACTTTAACATTATCGAGGCTGTATTTAGAGGCTGGTGAAGCAGATGTAAGTTGAATAAATTTGTCTTGTGGATGTACTAAAATTTGTGTAATATTTTCACATTTACACCGTAGCTCAGGGGGACAGGTTAGTACAGCCGCGTGGTTTGATCCGAAGCCCGGGTTACTGTCTGTGCGGAGTTTTTGCTCATGTCATTCCCGTCTGGGTTTCCTCTGGGTTCTCCGGTTTCCTCCCAGCTCACAAAAACATGTTGGTAGGCTGATTAGTGTGAATGAGTGTGTCCGTGTGTATGTGTGTGTGTGGTGCCCTGTGATGGACAGGTGACCCACCTTACTGTATGCTCTACAACCCTGACCAGGATAAAGTACTTACTGAAGATGAATGAATGAATGAAGCTTAGGTTTCTGTTCCTGCTTGAAAACCCGTAATACTAGTAAACCTGCAGGGAGGAAAAAGGGCTTGGTTCTGATTTTTAATAATTAAACTCGACCACACTGCTAGAGCAGACATCAGCTCACAACCTTGCAAGAAGAATCTGATCCTTTGCAAAGAAAAAAAAAACTGCTCTCTGATTCCTCATAGCGATCGAAAGAGAGAGCTGCACTTGTGTGTGTGTGTGTGTGTGTGTGTGTGTGTGTGTGTGCGCGCGCGCGGCTTCGCCCGGCTCCGTGTTGTAGACCTGACCGGCCCTGACTCTCTCTCACGCCGCAGGGTCGCTCCAGGACACCACCAGGTCCTCCGATTCTGGACTCTCCTGAAAGGACAACACAACAAGGGCACTTTTTTGGACCTATTTTATTCCGCAGGCTTTCGAGGTGAGTCATATCCCTTACGTTTGAGGGTTGTCAAAGCTGACCTGGCTCCGATTAAAGAAGAAAAAGGGAAGATTAAACGCAGGTTGCTCTGCTAGTGTGTGTTTGTGCGCGCGCGCTGGCGCGTGCGTGCGTGCGTTCATGAGTACTGCATTATATCACTTGCTAGTTTTAGTTCACCACTTGTTTTTGCGTGTTTAATCTCAGAACTGCCGTATCGTTTGTGCCTGTTCTCAGAGCGGATGTGGTTGTACTGTACGGCGCTGGAGGTGTCAATTTCGCAGAGGAAAGCGGCTCAGAAAAAGCTTCTTTTTTTCAGCAATGGGGGATGAAATATTGGTGTTTTCATGCGTCCTGCTTTGAGCTATGCAAGTTATGCTGTGTGCACATTAGACACGAACATGTTGTCAGTGTCTCAAACTGTTTATTAACATTGTCATTAAGTTAACTATGAGTAAGCACAACTTTATTCTACAGCGCACCCATGGCAGTTCTTTTAGCATGGGTTTTTTTTCCGAGGGGGGGAATCCGCCGCGTGAAAATATCTCGCGATATTTAGCACGCAATCATATCATCACACAACTGTATAACTATTAGATGTGTGTTTTGTTATTGGGTGTGGTTTGGAAAGGCATGTTAAAAGCGAAACAAACACGACAATAACCTGAATAATACTATCAGGGCGCGACAGGAGTGGTGAAACTAGAGAATTAATGACTTCGCGCTTCGCTGTTAGGGAATTAAAGGTGCTTAATGTCCCTCGCGTGCCGCCGTAGATAAGGATTACGCAACCAGGCAGCGAGTGTGTCAGAGAATTCAGCGCGAGCGTGTACAAGACTCACTCCTAAACGACTCCCTTGTTTGGAAGATATAGTGCACTACTGTATAGTCTGCTGTAATTTCCTAACCTAAGTAGTGCGCTTATGAAGGGAGGGAGGGTTTATTTGGGATTGGGTAACAGAAATCGGTCTCTGTCTCTCCACCCAAGGTGGGCTTTTGAGGTCAAACGCTGAAGGGAGAGGGGCTGTGCTCGAGATGATGTATTCTGCACGAGCTCTAAAGGTTTTTTAGTGAATCATATCATTTGGCTCAGTTCAACAATGTGTCGAATCCCAAATGACTCGTCTATTAAACATAAACAAACAAACAAAAAATAAACAATTATTTTGATATTTTGTTCAGTTACTGTTTCTCACGGCCTAAGATTGTTTCATGAAAACTTATTCTACCTTCGAATTAACCTGTAATTACTTGTTATTACATGTTATAAAATGCATTTCAGGGTTGTAAAGGTCCCACTTACATAAAATTTCTTTCTTACAACTGTCTCATGGATGAATGGCGACAGTGGTTAACTATTAATTATTTGTTAACATTTAAAAAGAAGATAATTCGAAGTGTTTATGTTGTGCTGTGTCATGTTACCACTTTTGACTAGCCCCCTAGACTCTGAACAGACAATTTTTGAACAAACATTGTTCGTTGTCTGTTCATTTTTAAACATTATGTTTTAGTCAACTTATTTTTAAACAATATATGTAGTCAGTTTGCTAATCAGACCAGAGAGGGTAAATAAAATTTTAAAAATATATGAAACTTCTAAGCTAATCTGACTATCAACAGGGTTAGTCTCTGGTCTGATGAGCTGCCTTCAGTTAAATTATTTACATAAAGGTGTGTGACAGGTGTCTGTAGAAACGAGTCGCTGAACTACAGATGGTTTTCATAGAAGTGTTAAATTTTCACAGCATACATCGGGTCTTCTACAGTATTTTTCAAACACTCAGGACAGTCTGATGAGATACTCTGCAGGGTCTACATCCTCCCTGCTGAAAAAAACAACAACAATAAAAATCATCACAGAAATACTAATGGTTTACACTACAAACCATCAGCATTACCATTATTGGTGTTTAATGGTATCCACTAGACATAACATGCCACCAATAGAAGGCAACAACTTACCAATATACCAATTTAAATAATTGTAAATTCACTACAAAGGTCACTGCAAATGTGCATACCTAGGGCTAAATACATCTTCTACAAGGATCCTCCTGCGCATGCTGCCTCATACAAACAACTGAAAGTCACACTAGTCTCACCATTCATGCTAATGAACAGCCACAGGGATGAAATGGGACTTCCATGGAAGCATTTTGATTAAATTACACAGCATAGACTTGCACAAATCTACAAAAATAATGCCTGATGTGAGTCAGCTCTCTATGTTCACTTAAAAGAGCAGAATCAAACAGCATTCACAAAAACACATATTCTGCATCAGCATACACCAAGTTGACTGTTCTTTAGATACCTTGGCTGTTTTATCAGGTTCACCAACCATAAAGGTGCAATTTCTAGGCGTACATTTACCGAATATGGCCAATCTGTTATTATGCACACTTTGTCAACCAGCAGCGTTCACGACAAGGCCACTGACCGGATATTATTCGCATAATGCACCTACACAGCACAGCAGTGATTGACATGGTAGTAATTCGATACACTTGCTCCAACTCCATAGTGTATCCTGCACAGCAGGTCAGTCGCTGACCACAGGGCTGCGGTTGTTTGGATATTTTTGGTTGACAAGGCAAAACAACAGCAGTATACCACAGTGCTGTTGAATTATTGAATCTGATTGGTCAGAAGGTTTTGATTCATTATCTATGATGCCAGAGCTCTGATAGTAGTGCCAGCTGAAAGGTAAAACACAGGTTTATATTTCTACTCGTGTACGGTGAATGCTCAACTTAATCTAAGTAATAACAAACATTAAAAACCAGAATTGTTGATATGCTGAAGCTTTCTATAAGGAGATGTTTACTGAACACGTCTTACTGTAGGCGTCAGTTTGTGCTTGTGCTTTCCAGTTCTCTCATGAGCGAGAGAGAACAAAAGACTGGTTATAATACAACGACTGTAATAATATAAGTGATAAAATTAGCTAACTTTTCACACAGATTCCACAGCATTAAATTCAACTACAAAATGGCTAAAAAAAACATGACGTGCCATTCATTAATGAATAAAATAATTGTAACCATTGCTTTTGTATAAGGACTAAAACATGGGACATGCTTTTATTGGAATATTGTCTGTCTTATATATGATCATATTATTAATATTTTTTACATTTTCAAAAACACCTTGAAAATTTCCTACTGCCCAAAATCTTTGGGAGAAGATGTTTTCATTTCACATCACTAACTGTACACTTAAAATGTGCACTAATAGACTATGCGTTATTATCTAGAGAGACTTATACTTGGAATTTTTATACTCGCAAAAGCACTGAAGCACAAGGGCGGCGTACCTAATAAACTGGCAACTCATATTAGTTTTTATTTCACATCCTGCCAATAATGACAGAACAATGCCAGACCAGTGTTTGCACCAGATATAAGTTTGGGGTTTTTGTAATGAATTTGACAACAGCTTAATACATCATCAACCATTAAGTCTGGAAAACTTGTGTACTATGTTTAATCCGTGTGTGTGTGTGTGTGTGTGTGTGTGTGTGTGTGTGTATTTGTAGAGATACCCTAGAGATATCTGAATGTGAAATTGTATTTTTAAGATAAAAGTTATTTTATAATTATGAAAGTATTTTTTACCTGAAGGCAAAATGATATATATATATATATATATATATATATATATATATATATATATATATATATATATATATATATATATATATAAGTACTAGGGGGAAAAAGGTAGTATAATAGCGCTTTCACAAAAGTCATTGGATATCTTTTCATTTTTTTGACTTCTTGTAAGCAGAAACTGTCTGGATTTGGTCTCTTTGCATATTCCATGGACCTTTTGGCATGGCTACCGGAACCACTGCGGTGTTTTTCATGTTCATACTCGCTTTATTTACAAAATCAAAAAAGACTGAAGTAGTCCTCTTTCCCCAAGTACATTGACAGATGGTCAGACTCGATGGAAGAATTAATTAAAAGCTCATGTTCGGCAGAGGGGATAGGACGGAGATTAGGGAGAGGCCTTGTGCACTCGATTCACCTTTTTTTTGTGTTTTCTGAGTTCATGTTATTAAACTATTAAGATGCTCTTTATAGATGCGAACAAACTTTTATGGAACCAAAATTCAGTATGAAAAGAGACAAAATAACACTAAAAGTCACTCAGTCAAAATAAGAGTAAAAAAAAAAACACTATAAGTGTCAAAGGGTCAAAATATCATAAGAGTCAAATAGAGTCAAAATAACACTGTAATGATCAAGTAGAGTCAAATCACATTATAAGAGTCAAAGAGTCAAAATACCACTTTAAAATCAAGTAGAGTCAAAATAACACTAAGTAAATGACACAAGTTAAAAAAAAACACTAGAAGAATCAAAGAGTTTAAAAAACTCACTATAATCAAGAGTCGAGGCAAAATAACAAAAAAGTAAGTTTTTTATACATTTGTTCAATAATCAATGCCTTATTATTTTTCTAGCAGCAGCAATCATTTGAAACACTAGTTCTCACTGAAATATTAAATATCACATACAGATTATGTCTGATTTGCCATTACATAAAATGTGTAATAGAAGTTATTTTTACGCTATAGACCTTGACTATCAGTTAGACTAATACTAGCTGGTACTTCTTAAGTTAGTAAAATGAGTAGCAATATTCGTGACTGCAAATGTTGTAGATATCAGTACTGTATATATGCTAAGAAAAACGGCAGATGAAACAGCAGATGAGCTAATTGACACCTGAATGTGGAATGGTTGACACTTGTGTCGGTGTTTTGAACTCTTTGCTTTTAACTGACCCAACTGAAAGTCCCGCCCCTTCCCGTGATCTCACGTCAGTAATCTCACGGCTCGATTTTCTCACTTGTAAGGTGCGACGCCCTCGCTTTCTGTCAAGGTTCAAGGAGAACATTATGAATTCATTAATATGAAATAAAACCTATCAATGTACAGTGGTGCTTGAAAGTTTGTGAACCCTTTAGAATTTTCTATATATCTGCATAACTAAAACATCATCAGATTTTCTATCTATTATCAGAAGTCCTTAAAGTAGATAAAGAGAACCCAATTAAACAAATGAGACAAAAATATTTATCTTGGTCGTTTATTTATTGAGGAAAATGATCCAATATTACATATCTGTGAGTGGCAAAAGTATGTGAACCTTTGCTTTCAGTATCTGGTGTGAGCCCTTTGTGCAGCAATAACTGCAACTAAAGGTTTCCAGTAAGTAGGAAAATCTGATTATGTTTTAGGTCATATTTATGCAGATATATAGAAAATTCTAAAGGGTTCATAAACTTTCAAGCACCACTGTATGTTTGACTTGGCACAGAAAAACTTTGGCATGAAAATAGTCAGAAAAGGCACAAAAATGTCATGTTTCACATGCTTTTATTGGTAATAATAATTAGAAAGTGATTAAAAATGCTGTATGTTGAAACCAAGACAGAGTTTGGAGGTTTTTGTACATTCATTTTGTACATGCCTTCTAGGCTTTTATATGTATACACACACACACACACACACACACACACATACACACTCACACATACACACACATACCGAAAAAGTTATCTCAATGCTCGTACATAACATTCTAACCTTGAAGTTGTAGCAGTTAAATGTTGTAAAAAGTTGTATAAAAGTTGTGAGAGTGTTTAAAGCCTAAAAAAATCTAAATGTTCAAATGATCTTGTAAATATTCCTCTTTGGAACATGCTGCCAACTGTCAACAGTTTGAACAGTTTATCAGTTCTCAGTCGTCACTTTTGAAGGTGTGGTCCCACTTCTAACTGATAGCCTGTGTGCTTTATTGAAAGAATGGAATCTAGCCTTTACACGGATTTCCTAATCTACAACATTAAACACGTGAGAAGCACGTGAGAAGCACGTGTTTAACAGTTAGGAGTTAGAAACGTTCTATTTATGACTTACACTTATATACTGTATAGCTATTTCATGATTGTGTAACACAAAACAGAAAGATTGCTTTACCAGTCAGGGGCCGTATTCATAAAAGGATCTTGAGTCTAAACGTATTAGGAGAAACACCCTAAACATTGGATGTGTTTATCCTAATATTCAGGACCTTGGGTTTTCTTTCCCTAAAAGGTTTTTTTTAAATAGGTGATTCTGTGGAGTTTGCATGTTCTCCCCATGCTTTGGGGGTTTCCTCTGGGTTCTCTGGTTTCCTCCTCCAGTCCAAAGACATGTGTTGTAGGCTGATTGGCATTTCCAAATTGCCCGCAGTGTGTGAATGTGTGTATCATTTTGCCCTGTGATGGATTGGCACCCCATCCAGGATGTTCCTTGCCTTGTTCTCCGAGTTCCCTGGGATAGGCTGCAGGCTCCCCGAGACCCTGTCTAGGATAAGAGGTACGGAAAATGGATGGCTGGATGGATTCCATGATTGGCATGCCATTTGTGCTCCACTGATACATTAACAAATATGTAGGTAAGGTAAAGGTAAAAGACATTTAAACATTATTGGTTATGAAGTTGCATCCTCTAAGTTTCCTGAAGATAATGGCAAGAAGAACATTA
Organism: Ictalurus punctatus; assembly: GCF_001660625.3. Lineage (NCBI taxonomy): Eukaryota > Metazoa > Chordata > Actinopteri > Siluriformes > Ictaluridae > Ictalurus > Ictalurus punctatus. The sequence goes on along the minus strand of NC_030427.2, from coordinate 22,285,399 downwards.
AGTTCTCTGATTGTTCCTCCTGTTTATTTTTAATGATACTGACTGATGAAGTCGCTTGGAAAGTATATCCCTGTTATCTAAATGATAGATTGAAGGCAAATTTGAAGTAATTCATTAGAATCTCCATAATGGCTTCATGGCATTACCATGGATGTTATTGTTTATTTGCTAATTCTATGCTTTAAAAAAACCCTCAACGCTGTTAGATCTTTGATTTCTTTGGCTGAGATGGGTTAACATGGTTAAATAAACATTTTTGATAAAGTTTTAAAAGATTTCTTATGCTAATACAAGTCCTAAACCTACAGAAACAGAGAACTCACTAAGATCAAATCACAAACAATCCTAAACGACTGCTCTCAGTGGTTAACAGCACCGTCAAGTTCATGTATAATGGCAATGTGCTTTAAAAAGGTATGGAATACTTCAATGAGTGTGGAGTTGTAAGGACAGTCACTTATTTACCTATTAAGTAATCCAGTACGGATCAAAGTTTCAAAGTAATCAAAGTTTACATGACGCTCCGCTACTTGGCAGCATAAAAAATGCAGTAACGCAGCGTAGATGATCTGCAGATATTGTCTGTGAGTCGTGTTTTATATAAAACAATACATAAATGCCCTCTTCATTGCTGTTACCAGTTCAATCATGTCAAAAGTGACGTAGCACATAAATCAAAACCTGTTGCATGACGCCGTTTTACAATAAAAATTAAAAGCGTTGCTGATTTCATAGGAAAAAGTACCAAAAAATGGCAAATATGTTTGTTATTAGATGTTCAGAGCAGGTTAGACTAGACTAGCCAAGACGAGACGTACGCAGGTTACAGTAAACAACGCAGTGTGCTTTTTTCCATTTAAAAAGCAAAACAATATGAACAGGGCAAAAACAACAATCAAAGGCAAAGTTAAACATAAATAAATAAATAAAATAAAAGTAACAGGGTCAAAATCCATAAACAGAGTGTGAAATAGACAAAGCAAAAGAGTAACAGGTGAACCTGATTAGAATTCCGTTGAGTTGGAGCAGTTGTGCTTGGCAGAGAGAGGGAAAGTGGGAATTCTGGGAATTGGATTTTCCAGAAAGTGTAACAGTTCACAAGCTACAAAGCTTAGGAAACACTACAGTGTAGGGATTGTGTGGTCTAATTAATGAACATTAAAATACAAACGCATAGCTCCAGGATGCCTGGTTCGATCCTGAGCTTGTGTCTGTGAGTTTCTATACATGTTCCTCCCATGTCAGCACGGGTTTCCTCCGGGTTCGCCCGTTTCCTTCCCCCTCCCAAAAAATACGCCAGTAGGTGGATTGTCAACTCTAAATTACCCCTAGGTGTGTGTATGTGTGAATGTGTGACAAAATGGCGAAAATATATTTGACATGATCATTTTGATTGTTTTCATGTATGAAATCAGCAACATTTTCAATTTTCATTTAGTTTTTTTTTTTTTTGACAATGACATTGGGAAATTGGGATTTCATTGTCAACGTTCATGTCGATGAAATGTGCTATCATATGTAGCAACGGGTTAACTCTTTCAGAATTCCTTAGTAAAACTTTGTATTAGCGGTTTTGTGAATAGATTTGATGGAGAAACTCTTAGTTAGGAACTTTTATTGCCAGTTAGTGGTAAGGGATAAGATAAGATTTTATGTTTATGAATATGGCCCCTAGCTAGCTAACACCCTTTCTGGCTAGCAGAAATAGACCACTTAGCAGTTTTCATAGCATTGCGTAGCAAAGGTAACGCTGGGAAACCATCAATTTGCTTTTGTAATCAAGAATGAAGTATCCAAAAATGATTTATATCCCTTTTTAAGTTTGTTAACCCAAACCGTGTTGTTCAATCTATCAGTTTGATATTTAGCTTATGAAGCAAACCATATTCACAGCATAGGGCTAACTGCAAATACACGTATGTTCTTATATACTCATCACCTCCCCCAGACATTTACCTGTCCTCGACACCACTGTGCTGGTTTGTGATATGAAACCTCTCTGTTGTCTGTACGAGCTATTTGTTTATACTCAGTCTGAACGATATCTTTCAGTATGGTTGTGACAGATCGTGCTACGCAGCCTGCTGAGGAAGAGCTCAAAGCATAATATTTTGCCTCTAGTTAACCATTTGAATCTGTACAAACTACCAAATAATAAGTGGATAAATAATCCAACTACTCGCTTCCTTTCATCATTTTCTTAGGATATGCAAATTATGTCAACAGAGTGAGAGAGAGAGAGAGAGAGAGAGAGAGAGAGAGAGAGGATGCAAAAAGTTTTCTAAAATAAATTGCTCATTCAAAATAGCTAACGTAGCAGTGTTGTTTGCATTTCCAACTCATCTGAATAAAAACACCTGGAGTGCACTTTCATCAATTTTGAGATGTTGCAGAAAGTATTTGCACAAACCTACACTATTTAACATCTATGTTCATTACCGCAGGAAAACTATGAAACAGTATCTTTTACTGCAATTATCCTAAATTTGAAAAAAAACAAACAAAAAAAACAGCTAGAGTATTAGTAGCCAGAAAATCATAACTACCATTAGCTACCATTAGATATCTTGCTTTGTTGACGAATTCTAACAGCACGGCTCTGGCAGTAGTGCTGGATGTAATTCAGATGATAGGTTTATATTATGCTCTCGTTCAAATACATTATTGTTGTTCTAGTAACAGGTCATTCACAGGGACTTGTATCACGTTCGCTCCGCATAATCTCAACCTAATAATAAACCGATTAGAAAAACGCAAAGAAATATGTATAAACGTAGAATGGGGAAGCTATCTGTACTTAGACATTTATTTAACGTTTAAGGAAGGAGTCGCCATTGTCAGGGTTGTGTAACAGTCAGAAGGGAAAGTATTCAAGATTGATGACTACGAGTCTTCTATCAAGAGAGAGAGAAAAAAAAATAAATGAAAACACGAACTAATGGACATTTCATGCACGTTTCACAACATTGAACTTTATTTATTTTAATGTTTATTGGCATGTTTCATGTATTTTAAACTTTAAATTGCTGAGTGTTGGCAATGAGGTGGGATTCTGGCATTTAACCCAACCCTCTTTTACTTTTTAAAGAATGTATAATTGCAGCAGTTTGTTTTGGCAGTGTTTTAGTGTAAAAATTCTGTGCTTTGGATTATAGAGCCTCGTTTTAAAGTTTAAACAATCTTGGCCGAGCTATTCGGACAAAATAATAAGAACCCAATAGCGTTATTTGGCCAGTCACAAAATGCAAATAAATTGCAATGAATTGAAAAGTGCGCTCATTTTTTAAGGTGGTCGATTCGATGATTGTCAAGCAATTTGTATTCATGTCCTCGCATTATCCCGAGTCAAACACAGCTCGGTTTTAATGCTGTTAGCTCGGTCTACGATTGCAGCTTCAGTTTCGGTGCCTTATTTTCGATTTCTTGTTAGTCAAAAATCAGACACGAAAGAATTAAATGATTAAAAGTTTGCATAGGAAATCTAGTGTAGCTTGTTCCATGCTATCCCTGGTCAGTTTGTTAATTTATTCTTGTATAGGTGTTAAGATATGCTTTAGATTTATTGTCATCAGTATAGAATAATTATACAACAGTGCTGTTGCATTCTCCATGTTGATAAATTTTCCATAACAGCAGCTCTGACAGTAGTGCCGGCTACAAGGCTAATCACGGGTTTATATTAAACCCTGACACACATCATGAATTTTTACTATTGCTGATTAAAATCTCTGTACCGTTTTCCTTTTCCTTTTTTCCTAATTTTATAAAGGTTCTGAAACCCTTTATCGTTTGCTGAGATACTTTAAAACTATGTAAATCATTGAACTTATCCTAATTTGTGTGCATGTGAATTAAATAAAGCCATTAAATTCAAGCAGGGAATTGAAACACTGGGTTTTATGAGCAGCTCTTTTACCTGCAAAACTGAGTTACATGAAACATTATTATAAGATTCTTCCTAAGAATTGCAGAAAGAAAACTTGCTCCCATCTCAACTGAAAGACTATTTATATCAATTATCATATTTTAGCACAACTAAAACACTTTTAAACCCAGTTGTTTTTATTGCCGAAACACGACCATGCTGATGCCAGAGCTTTACAGAAAGCCCAACCCAAATACAGCTCATTTTGTGTATTGTGTTTTAATGGGTTGTAGCCACAAAAACAAGCGCATCAGGAATTTTCCCATCATTTGTGAACGGTGTTCTGTATTGCGGTAATTATTCTGTCATTCCACCTAGTTGCATTTTTGATTTACAAATGTTAAAGGTTCAGCCAGTCTTTTCACAAGCTCCCAGTTAACCGCAACTCTCAAGAGATCCGATTTACCTTCTGCGTCCAAACCTCAGCCTGTGCTAGACAGAGCCAGTGACGTCCTCACAATTCTAGCACATTTCTATATTTCTGCAAGAACAGTAGATTCATTCACTGGTGATGGAGTCCAGACTGCGTGTTTATTTATTTAATTAATTTTCAAAGCATCCTAAATTTCACACCACTGTTCGGGTAGAAAAATTGTCCGAGCTTTAAAGACTGAGTGTTCGAAAGTGGCTTTGCCAGATTGCTTCGTACACGTGCTGAAACTGTAACCACGTGCGGCAGTAAAATAGGTCTGATACTCAACAGTAATCGTTTCAGTTAATATGTTTGTGCAGTACAAATTCCAGACTCTTTGCCCACCTATGGATGACAAATTAAAGGAAAATGCAGCATAAAATGTGTTAGTAAGGTATTGGGCCATCACACGCTGCCAAAACACCTTCAGTGCACCTTGACTCAGATTTTACAAGTCTCTGGAACTGTACCGGACGAATGAACTCCAAACTTCCAGAGGTTTTTCCCTCAATTGGGGTTTTTATTATGGTCTAATATGTTGGTCCCGTATGATTGATATCATTTTCATACTCATTAAACCAGTCAGTGAGCCTTCATGCCCTTTTTCCTCAAGTAGGATAAAGTTTGGTGAAAAATGACTCTGTTCCCGTCCTGATTGTAAAACAAAACGTGATTGGTTGGAGCGAGACCCTGCTACGATTGGTCAGTGCAGTGTGGCGGGTATCCAATCGGCTTGAGTAGACGGTGGGCGGAGTCCAACTATTTGTGGATTTGTGTGCACTCTTGACGCTAGAAATGTTTCAAAATCCACAAACGCACAGGACACGATCCATAAATTAATGTAGGTCAGAGTTGTGTTTGTGATATAAAAACACATTTGTAAAAAAAAAAAAAAAAATTTTAATTTATTTGTCAATTTAATTTATTTTTGTGACACTATTAACATATATTTGTGGATCTTATTTGATGCATTTGTGAATTTGTTGAATTTTTATAAATGTCACTCCATTTATTTGTCGGATCGTAATCTATTTATTTGGGATTATGAAACAGTTCTAACCCCATATTTTTCCAATCTCCACCTGTCCAGTTTTAGTGAACCCATCTGGCACCAACAACCGTGCCATGGTCAAAGGTCACTGAGATCACATTTTTCCCCCCACATTGTGATATTTGATGTGAACATTAACTAAAACTCTTGACCTGTATCTGCATGATTTCATGCGTTGCGCTACTGCGACATGATTGGTTGTTTTAAAAATTGTTTGAACGATCAGGGGTTCCTAATACAGTGATTGGTGAGTGTATTTCATGAATACGGTATCTTGACCAAATCAAGTGTTATCATGATAGGTTAAACAGATATTGGGATATGAAATTCATCACTACTTTCTTAACACGAACTAACACTGAAGGATGAACAAACATGTTTTTGGTCGAACCTTAGGGATCTGATTGAAGTTTTCTAGGTCTACAGTTTCATAGTGTAGTCAGAACTCATAATTCTCATGTAGACTCTGAAACATTTGAAATATCCCATGCTGACCACAAACACTCTAAAGCCATAAGAGTGGTTGTACTGGCAGTATTATAGCTTTCATTCATTTGCATCAAGGCCACATATCCCCATAAAGCTATTAGAGTAATATTAGGCTATCATATAACCTTTAGTGCTTTCAGTGTTATTATAAGGCTTATCTTGAGTTGGTGTCCTTTCCCGTTCTTTATCATGTATTGATATGCAGCGAACACTCCAGTAGTGCTATCAGTGGCCTAGAGGAATCCTCTGTTTCAGACACACTGGCTCATCACATAGATTTCTTCTGAAGTAAAAAAAATTCCAGTTGCATTACAGTCTTCACCACATGCACGTTTTGGGGTCTTTAAGTGCTCATAATTCTCCCATAAGGCTTTCGGGGTCTTGAACTCCTTCCTTGTCCGATAGGACAGATACATCACATGGTGTCTCTCTCTCACTCTTCCTCTCTCTCTCTATCTCCCTGTCTATGTAACATCTATTCTCTGTTTTTTCCCTACTCTTAATGAGGTCACGCTGGTGCCTTTTGCTCTCCATAGCAGTTAATTATACAACTCAGAAAAAGGGTCTGATTCACATTTCCTTGAGAGTGCGGTTTAGTTAACACATCACTGCTGAAAGGTTGGCTATGGTGAATTGCCTCTAGGTGTGAATCGGTGTGTAAATGTGTGTGCGCAAGGGACTGGCATCCCGTCCATCGTGCCCCAAATGTTCCTGTGATAGGCTCTGCATTCACCGTGACCCTGACCAGGATATGACTGACTGACCCTCCCTGACTGGAAACGATGTTTTAATTATTGGCGTCTGTAGTTGGGTGGCACTGCTGTTTAGGCAGCCAGAGCAATCGTCATTAAAGCCATCAGCCATCGCTTCGGTCTCTATTTCCCAACAGTTCTCATGTCAACCTAAAGTGACCTGCTAGTGTCATGTACAATCCTTTCCGCTTCACAACACGCTGCATTTTCGCTCAACCTAGGTGGATGCCCTATGGCCCTGATAGTAGGATAATACGAGGAGCACATGCATGCAAAGAGCATGCAAATCCACGTGGACAGTTTTTCATCACAAAGTGTTTAAGAAACCCGTCTATCATGTAGTGCTCACTTTGGAATCTGACGTGTTTATGCTTGTGTTGAGTTTTCCGTGATTAAGCAGGATTTCTTTTTAATGTTTTTTTTGTTTTTTTCCCCCCCCGTGATGTGGAGACTACTTCATAAGGAACCTCCTTTGGTTTACATACAGTCTTTAATTAGAGTGATGTCTCTAATAGTTTTGGCTTTCTTCAGCATGCCTATGTAGGTGTAACTCAGGCAACATGTACGAGTTGGAAGAACATGTTGTAGCACGAAATAGGCCTTGGTATGTACGTGAATGGACCTCCATATCAGAAGATAAAAGAAGACTGAATGCTGCCCTTGGCTACACGTTTTGGATGCTATACAGCTCTTTGAGGTTTAACTAAATATAAGATGTAACTAAATCCAAGAACATAGCCAAGGGCTTTCAAAATCCAAGGAACAGAGAGCATCGTACATTCGACCACATTTCTTTTTAATAATAGTAGTGCACAAAATATAAGATATACAGATAATCACAGGAAATTACACAAGGGATCACCACTACTGAAACCAAGACTGAAGACTGCAAGCCAAACAGTTTTTTTTTAAAGACCACAATTTACATTTACATGTACAGCATTTGGCAGATGAATCCATCTTATCCATCAACAATATCTTCATGGTATTACAAATCGGTCACGGGCTAAGAAAGCTAAATCCTTGTCAGAGAGGAGTTAGTACAGGTTGGTACAACAAGGAAAACTGTGAAAAAAAATTATGTAAGTAAACTCATTTAAGTGCTTTGTGAAAAGGTAGGGCTTCAGCTAGGTCCCAGTACAGAGAGGAGTCTCAATGCATGCCTTCTTTGTATCTTGAGACATCAAGTCGAGCTGTGCTAGAAGATGGTGCCGAGTGAGGTTTGAAGTGTGCTTCGGGTAGGTGGGGACCAGTCCATTTATGGCTTTGTAGGCATTAGGCAAGCATCAGTGTTTTAAATCTGTGCAGTGGTGGCTTGGCGGTTAAGGCTCTGGGTTACTGATCAGAAGGTCAGGGGTTCAAGCTCCAGTACTGCCTAGCTGCCACTGTTGGGCCCTTGAGCAAGGCCCTTAACCCTCTCTGCTCCAGGGGCGCTGCATCATGGCTGACCCTGCATGGTTAGGGGTTCAAGCCCCAGTACTGCCAAGCTGCCACTTTTGGGCCCTTGAGCAAGGCCCTTAACCCTCTCTGCTCCAGGGAGGCTGACCCTGCGCTCTGACCCCAGTTTCCTGACATGCAAAGAAATGAATTTCACGGTGCTGTAATAAATATGTGACTAATAAAGACTCGTTATCTTTATTATCAAATCTACATGAAGCCAGTGGAAGGAACGCAGCAATGGGGTGATGTTTGGAAAACCCTTCATCAGTTGCAATAGTTGGATGGCACACAAGTGAAGATCTGCCAGGAGCAAGTTTCAGTGTTTCAAATAACTAAATAACAAGAGATCAAATAAGCATGAAAATTGGCCGGATCCTCCTGATCTACAGAAGCATGACTTCAGAAGAATCGGCGATTGTCCAGAAGTGTCCCAAGGTTGCATTGTGTCAGATAGTGTGATCTGAAATTTCTCCAGAGAGATCACAAGATCTTGTCATGCATCTCCAACAGCTCAGGCTTGTATTCACAAGTCCCACTATTATTATTATTGAGTTAATCTAAAAATTCACTATATAGCAGCCTATAGCATAAATCAACTTTTATAGCTTCTCAATTTTAAATATGTATGAGTCTGTCATTGTTAATGTCATTCTTCTACTCCAAAATCTATGGTCATGAGCCAGTGCTGGTTGGGCTTTTAAAGTTAAGACACATCCAGTCTGGTTAAGTTGATTTGTTGAGTTTTTTGTCAAACTTTGGTATTGTTTACTGGTGCATGCTTTGATTTTGTTGATGGCTGTGGGTGATGTAAGGAGCCATGCATGTGTGATCAGCCAAACTGTAGGAAGTTGTGGTGAGTTTCTGGGAAACAAACAGTTACATATCCGAAAGCGTGTGTGTGTGTGTGTGTGTGTTTTATTCTGGTGTCTCAGAAACTATAGAGACCTAGCATTTTAGCGCTAGCTGCTGTTATGTGATTCAGCTGAGACACAGTTTGTATTGCATTTATGTTGTGGTAATGCTGAAAGAAAATTGCATGTCTCTTGATTGTAACTTGAAATTGCTGAATTCCATCTAGGTGATGGAATGTGCTCAAAGAAAAAGCGTATGACAGACCAGAATTGTGAGAAGCTAAGATTTTTGGTTTGACTCATATCCATGGCTCAATTTTTACTCATTTTTCCACCGTTTCTCTGAAGCAGCGGCATCAGCTGCATTCCTCCTGAGCCAAAGCACGGCTGGGTTTATTGTTTTCCCTGCTCTAAGACTAAGTCCATTTGTTGCTAATGTCCTATGAAAAGAGCCCAGAGCTATTGTAGGGGATACAGGTCCTTGTAAAGTTTATAGCCTAAATATGTGGTTGTGGTTACTCTTATTATCATGTCAGAGTCATTGTAGATTTGAATGGCCATGGCTTTCTTGCTTCATTGCCTGACTGTGCCACCAGAATCGATCGTAGCGTTGCCAGAATGCACCCAACAGCTGGCAAGCCAGAAGCTGTCTGAATGTTGGCCACAACACAATGCCTCTCATAACAACTAGCTAGCCATCTCGGGTGATAGGTCACAGCTGTCCAGCTAACCACACACACACGCACATACCCACACACACTGGCGTGCATGTACTGACATACAGACGGACAACTCACTGAGGACTCTTGATCCTGAAAAAGTGGGGTTTTTTTTTACATATTCCAATATAGAATACTTTTTTTTTTTTTTAAATATATAACCTCAAAGATTCATTCCATTATCATTATTTCCTCTTGTCGGGAATCATGACCACCATGTTAGAGCCCTTTCCATTACTTCGTCAGCTGACCATTTGGAGGGCCGAGGCATCAAGCCAACATAACTGTAGCCTTCAGGACTAGAACGTTCCCATCAGGCCCAGCAACTTAATGGAATTTCCTTTTCAAAACAGTGAAAACCTAGTGGACAAATCTATTCATAAGTGTAGTCAGGAGAGAGAGAGTCAACAATGGACATGTTAATCACATTACTGAGACATAGGTACTATATCTTTCCCCATTCCCACTTTATTGTAGTCTTTTTCTGCTCTCACAGCCTCCTGGTTTCATTGTGTTTTTCTAAAAAGTGATCTGTTGTCAGTGGACACCTGCTTGCGGCGGAGACGAAATCAAAACCTGGAGGGGAAAAAAAGAAAAACTCATGTTTACCATGTGTATTGTTAGAAGCTAAGGAAGAAAATGGCTGGTTTGTTTTGCCTTCAGTATGAGTTTCCAAGTTAAAAGCTCACATCACGCAAATTAGATTAGCTCGGAACAGAATCTGGACGAGCAAAATACACAATCTGATAAATGCAAAGAAGAGAGAGCTTGTTTTTATCCATGCAAACAGCATGCACATGGGTCTAGATTACTTAAAGGAGACTTTTCATCTTCTTGGCTCCTTTTCATCACTCCCTCCCTTTCACGCATCTGAGCAAACTGAATTGTTTTAGTTCGGAATAGAGCCTGGCTCAGATGGCTGAAACCTCACCTTCCTCCACATTAGCAGTCGGTACTGAGCCAACTGTGGATTGAAGTGAATAACAGATTGTGTTTGCTGCTAAGAAAAATGTTCTCTGTTGGCATTGTTTGTTTTTTCCCCCCTTTGTTTTTCTTTTCTTTTTTTTAATGTCAGACATTTTAAAAGCTTATGCTGTTGTTGATGCTCTTACCATGCTGTAGTCAAGCTGTAAGGGTTGGTAGTTATGCTAAATTGCTCATTTTAATGTTAGCTAAATTCTTAAAGTTGGTCATGACGAAAAAGCATGACATCACACTTCCTATGACAGTATTTCAGCATTTACATTTACATTTATTCATTTAGCAGACACTTTTATCCAAAGCGACTTACAAATGAGGAAATACAAGCAAAGCGATATATCAAGCGGAGAACAATACAAGTAGTGCTGCCTTACAGAGGGACAGTTAGTGTGAAGCTTCTGGAAAGGGATCTTGAGCCACGCTGAGTATCTAAGTAGTAGGTACTACTAAGCGTCAGGTGCTAATGGATCGCAGATTCCGTGAGGGAACGTAAGCCTTCAGGAGAGAGTTGAGTTGAGGTAGGGGGTTGCTGTTCCGACAAGGTCTTGTAGGTGAGCATCAAGGCCTTGAATTTGATGCGGGCGGCTACAGGAAGCCAGTGCAGGGAGATGAAGAGGGGTGTGACTTGGGTTCTCTTGGGCTGGTTGAAGACGAGGTGTGCTGCTGCATTCTGAATCATCTGAAGGGGTTTGATGGAGCTGGCCGGGAGGCCCGAGAGTAGTGCGTTGCAGTAGTCCAGTTCTGACATGACAAGAGCCTGGACTAGTATCTGTGTAGCCTGTTCGGTGAGGTAGGGTCTGATTTTCTTGATGTTGTACAGGTCAAACCTACAGGACCGTGCAGTTGTTGAGATGTGGTCTGTAAAGGTCAAGCTGTCATCAAAAGTCAGCCCAAGGTTCCTGGCTGTCCTGGTTGGCTTGAGTGTGGTGGAGCCGAGCTGTACAGTGAGGTTGTGATTGATTGAGGGGCAGGTTGGGATGACGAGAAGCTCAGATTTTGCCAAGTTGAGCTTAAGGTGGTGTTCCCTCATCCAGACCGAGATGTCTGATAGGCAAGCAGAGATACGTGCAGAGACAGATGGATCGTCAGACTGGAAGGACAAATGGTGCTGGGTGTCATCAGCATAGCAATGACATGAGAAGCCATGAGACTCAATCACCTGCCCTAGAGATGTAGTGTAGATAGAAAAGAGCAGTGGACTCAGGACTGACCCCTGATGGACCCCAGTTCTGAGTTGCAGAGTTTCAGAAATACCTCCCCTCCACAATACCTTGAAGGATCTGTCTGAGAGATATTATTCCACCCAGCGCAGAGCCGTTCCGGTGATGCCTAGGCTGGAGAGAGTTGACAGGAGGATCTGATGATTCCCAGTGTCGAAAGCAGCAGAGAGGTCGAGTTCAGATGAGGACAGATGATCTAGAGGTTGCTCTTAATAAACTCCTACAGGCTAGAGTTTTAGGTTTTTAGGAATAAATTTACCTTAGGGTTAAAACTTAAGGTGCTACCAGTCCTAATTCTACAACTAGCTTCTTCTTGTTGATAAGTTGTTGCAAATTGTTGCTAAGTGTAGCATGAGATCTGTAGCGGATCTCTAGAACATCTGGCATCGCAAGGAAAATAGAAAACCTCCAAGACGAAAGACTGTATATAGCCATCAACAATCACCATGATTTTCACAAAACTGTAGCTTTCTTATGCCACTGATATAATGATAATATAATAGTATAATAATACAAATACACCCTTTCAAAAAGCAATAAACTTTTAATTCTTACGAATATTCAGACCTTGGTATTGGAATGTCAAAATATAGTTTTTGTCTTCTGTTGAAAATATCCTTTACATTTAGTCAATATTTTGTCGTCATATTTATTAATTTTAGTCAGTTTCACTCTGACTAAAATGGCATGGAATATGAGTCAAAGGCATTTTATTTGATGAGAAAATGCAAAAATGAAACCAAATATTCACACATTTTATATATTAACTTAAACATGTATCAGCAAAAACATGTGCGAACTGGCCTTGTTGTGAAAACCTGATCTCCTGAAATAATACCGTTACAATATGTACACTACTGTAATACAGTGTTGTGAATTCTTTCTGCTTTAGTTATTCATTGTACGTGTTTTAGTGCGTTGTTATAGAAGAAGCGTATTCACAGCGTGACCATTCTACCTAGCGCCTTACTTACGTTCAAGTTCACGTGTGCGTACGTGTTGTTCTGTGCAGAATCGAGTTGTAATATCATGTTGCTGTTGTGTAAATGTCTGATTAATCTCATATGTGTATAGGACGTGTTTGGGTGAGTTCATTAACCCGCTAGTAAAGCGCTTCAGTTTACCGCCGTTCATTCACTGTTCGGCTTCAGCTCACGCAGCTTAAGCGTCTCAATCCCCGGCATTATTCACTACGACTGGATTATTTCAAACACTACAACTATTCTTTCTAGATTTTTCTCATTTAAAAAACACTAAACATTGTTAGTGCATTGTTAATATCTTGCGTCATTTTTTCAACAGTGTGTTAAAGTTGAATGCGCAGTGCATTTGTATCTTAAATTAAGTTTGAATAATTCAAATGAAAATTGAATTTGACAGCCCTAGAGCAGACGGGAGGACAGGATTCATTCTGATGTAAACAAACATTCCTGTAAACACGACGGGCGATATCGAGGCCATCAAAAACGATCCAGGTCACGTCCGTATATCGTACGATAAGTTGATAAGGTAATTATCGTGACCTAGTTTAGACAGAGTTTAAAGAAGTTTGTGATGATTGTAATGCCAATTGCTCAAAGTGCTAAATGATTCCCAACAACCAGGATACCACAAGATCCATCTGCAGCTGGAACTGTGGTATTATCTTGAAGAAATCTCTCTTATCTGAGTCACCTCATCCATTTTATTGAATGATAGAGAACCAGATGATGGGAGAAAAATAATTTAAAAAACCCTTCAAGACATATTTTATTTTGGAAAGGAGAAAGAACGTGAATTAAGGCTTTGGAATGTCAAATTTTTACCAAGCAGGTGTGGTGCATCTCAGAACCATAATTCAGTCTTTTTTTTTCACAGCCCACTGCTTCACTACGTTTTCGGCTCATAAGCTGGTATCTTTATGGTCATGGTGTAATTTAGGGTTACATAAACACTGCGGTGGATTAGATGTATCAAAGGAAAGATGAACACTATGTTACCTCATTGTTTATTTAGAGTGGTTCAAGGTTGAGTGTATGTGGTGGATACAGAGGAGAGAGACTCGGTTATTGGCTGTGTGGAGGAAGTGAGATTCCATGGGCTTTTGTGAAGGAGAGGCAGAGAGGACATTTTTCTTTTGTTGTGGCACTTTTTCCTCACAATCATCAACGTATTTAATAGCAATCATTGAGTTGGTTAGAAGTGGATAATAAGGTGAAAACGTACACACTGTGTATTATCATTATGAATAATATAACGCTTTATTAAATAGTAAATATTATAAAACTAATCAAATGTTTTGAAATCTGTTTTTACCTTTTATCCAAAAATGTATGAATGTGGTACCACCACATACCATTATACTTGCAGACACTAGCTATTTGTTTCCAGTGCAGTTTGTTTGGCCGTGTGCTAAATGAATGTAGGTTAAGTTCAACCTTATCAATTCAGAAATCAGGGAACCAGGAGCCACTAAAACCAAGTGGACATCTACTGCCTCTATATCACTGGTTCATTAGCGATTTATTCGCCTGGGGCCGTATTCAGAGCAAGCGACTTAACTTCTTAAGTTACATCAATATTTACGTGAGCAAACACTCTGAGAGTATGCTTTTTTTTCTTTTCTTGAGTAGCCGTGTCTGAGACACGTGTAAACACAAACACTTGTCTTTCAGCTTAAACAAACATTAAGGAGCAGAAGTAAATAGCGTTTTGTCTTTACTGTCAAGTGTAATACAGTGTAATGTAAAATGCAAGAGACGATTTAAAAATATCAGCGCGTAAACGTCTAGTATATTGCCAGTGTATGTATTTCTGAACGAGTAGTCGTAATTATCGCATCAATGACAGCAAATTTGGTTTCGTTCAACAATATGGATTCCACGCACATTACTCCGCAGGTTATAGAATAGCACTTGATCCAGCACGTGTTATTATTTTGCATTTTATTTTTGATCACGCTTTTAGTTTGCTGTTTCGATTTGATGCTTTTGTTTGTTTTATGTGCTCTCCTTTAAAGAGTAACCGCAACTCTTGTGTAATTTCTGAATAGCATTTAGGTCTGTAGTTACGTCTGAGGTCTGAATACCGATCGCCGATGTGCACAATTTTGGAATTAAAGCCTCAATACCCACGCTTATCTCAACTCTGAATACCGTAAATGAATGAGTTCTGTATGAAAGATGCTTTCAGACACTATTGTTACACACCTTGATAACTGCTAGCAAAGCCACTTTACTTTTTTTTTATTTGACCTTTCTGTTGTTATTCTGTGATATTTGTGCAATGTTAGTGTATTTTTCTATTCATCCGTGTTAAATGCTTTCTGTTCGTCAGAGAAATTCATGGGGGTCTGATAACTGTAGTGCTGTTCGACGGAACATCTCTGCAATTTTACAGCCACGTGTTGCCTTTTTATTGGAAAAATGTTTTTGATCTCTACTACATGTTAGTGACCTTGGTGCGTATTTCAATAATTGATGCTTTAGAAGAGTCTTTTTAAAAATATAAATGGCCACTTTGCCATCGGAAGAATGTCAGATGGATAACACGTTAGTCAAAATAAACGAGTACGTTTAATCCTGCAGGCTGATTAAATTGATTATTATAATGAAAGTTGCAGCAGTATAAAGTCTCACTTTATATTCAGATATGCCACAATATAATGATTGTATTTTGTCTATAAATAAATGTATGACCCAGTAATGTGATTACATCAGACATCAGACAGCATTGTTTTGTGCAGTAGATGCGCTATAATGATGTTCATAAAAGGTCAATGAAGTCATTATTACTAATACATTATCTCTAATTCCCCAGACCTCAAACAGACTCGATCCTTGGTTTGTTTACTCAAATTTGATCGGCTACGGGGTTTTATGATCAGAAACAGGATTAACCAATAGGAATCATGCATTTTCCCCATTTCTGTTTAAGAGCTACTAGCCAGCTAGCTACATTCTGAGCATATGTGTATCGAGGTTACAGCTAATGGAGCATCGGAGAGCAAAAATCATGGGGAAAGCTGTTTTTTATTATAAAGTAAGATGTCTATAACTGGAATAATGTGAATTTCATCCTGGGATTAATGAAGTGATCTATCCATCTATCTCTCTCTCTCTCTCTCTCTCTCTCTCTCTCTCTCTCTCTCTCTCTCTCTCTCTCTGTTGTGATCATTTTCAGTGCAACTGTTGTATTTTACGTCCTATTCCTATTAACATTAACAATATGGCAAGATTAATTAATGATAGGTCATGCCTTAAAAAATTCACGGATAATCTATGAATACACCACTGCTTGTGCTATTTCCTGGCGTCAACCCAAAATACATCAGAGATTCACAATTATCAGTTTAATTACACAGACCACCCAGTGATATAATAGTGGTATAATTGGATATGATAATAGGAAATGGGGAAATAAAACCCCTATTAGATAACTTTTTTAGATAGCAGTGTAGACACATGAAAAAAGCTGAAGGTTCTTTCCAGTCACACATTAAATCCCACTAAATATGTTAATTGGGTCAAAGCACTTTGTCCCAGGAAGACAGTAAGTATTTCAAGACGATATCTATCAAAACCTTCCTTCTCGGGCTCCTTGCGGGATTGTAGCTGATGAAATCATTAGGAAAGTGCAGTACATTTTCGCTGTTCTTTATTAATCTCTTTCGTGTTCTGCAAGAACATACTCCGATTCGACAACTTGTCCTGCTAATAACAACTCTTTGAAACATTAATGAACATTTTGAGCTATTTGTGCATTTGGTATATAGATGTGTGAAAAGCCAGAAGTGAAAGGAAAGAAAGACAGGCAGACAAATCTCTAGTTCTAGTCACTGGTTGATGTTTTGAGCCACAGAGGGAAATTCAGACTGGCTGGATGGACGGCAGATGAATAATTAATGGAGAAAGAGCTGTGCAAGCTTTCAATTGAACTCCGTGCCCGGCCATCCCTTTTCCCCCTCCTTTCCTCTTGTTCCCACACAATGGGACTGGGAGACTCACTCAGGGCACCGCACGTTTTTGGAGATCTGACTTGCAAGTTGAATTTTATTTTCCTTAAAGCACGGATGCTAGCAAGTAAAAAAAAAATTACAATCATCACCAAAAAAAATAAAATTTTTTACATAGATTTCTTCAAAGATTGTTCCATCTGTCCTACCATGTTCTGTGTGTTTCTAACGCTAGTCTGCATTGGGCCCTTTGCCAACCCTTGGGGCTGATGTTCTTTATACTAACAACGAAATTGGCACAGGCAGCAAAATCGAGGTTTACCGTTTTTAATGGAACTCTTATGTGTCTCCTAGGTAACATCCGCAAACCTGGGGAACTTGGCGAGTGTGTGTGTGTGTGTGTGGATGTGTGCGCACGACATGACTGTAATTGTACCATAAACTCTTGCACGATATGAAAAGAATTAAAGTATTCTGTTGTGCTTTAGGGACAGTTTAATTGGTATCCATCTATAGACAGTTCAGTTGCAAATAAGCAGTTAAAGAACGCCGCTCTTAAACACAGGATCTGCAGGATGCCATAATCACCGTCATGCTTGGCTTTATGAAATCAGGCTCCTTTAAAATCCCACTCCGGGCTAAGACTTGGTCGTCTATACAGCAGACGGAATTCACCGAACTATGCTAACATGCATCTTCAATCTGACCCGGCTATCGGGTTTCGTTGCTTTCTTTTCTGTCAGCGAGAAGCTTCCCTATGTAAGGGATAAAACACGACGGAAGTCGCTGTTAAACGAAAGTAATGAACAATGGGGTGTTGATGCAGGTCTTCTCAAAGCCGTGTTATCAACTCTTACCAACCTGGAGTTCATTATGTTCCAATAAAAGTGCGTTCTGAAGTGTTTTATTCATCTTATACCGCAGAAATTGACCAATGATAACCTTTTTTCATAATTAAAACAATGATGTCATATGTTTTATTTATTTCTAGTTACATTTAACGTTATGGAACTTCCACAACACAGACTAGTTCCTGTTATCACTTATTTTATAACAGCTATAAAAACCAGCCTCTGTTTGTTTTTTCACTTTTTTTTCCGACGTTAGTAGGGCTAAAAATGTAGCATTCCCAATACAAGTCTCTGTAAATGTTGTTACTATAGAAACGATAACTTATCAGAATGATCGCAATAATATAAACCTTGCAGTCAAACTCCTGACTCCTGATCCAAAATCATCAACAACCCCTGACCAGTGAGAGTCAAGCATTCAACAACTCTGTGGTATAATACTCCTTGTAAAGTAGTGACCAACATAAACCGTCAACTAAACGGATACCTGTTATGTAAACACTCCTTGAAAATTAACAAATGTTTGCTAAAATGTGCTTAGGACTTTTATTGAGACTAGTAAACCCTAAACAAAGCCAAATGTGCCAATACTTTAGTGACAAAAACCATTTTGATAACATTTTGTCAGGTGAAGTTAAAGGTGCACTAGGCAAAGTGTCTAATAGTTAAGTATGTAGAGCTGAATAAGGATTGAATGACTTCAATTCAGTCCACAATTCCCATCCATGTACAGTACATATACTATACTAGGCTCCAAACCCAAAACCTATGGTGGTTCAATTAAAGCGCACCTATTATAGTTTTGAAACGTGCCTAATTTTGTTTTGCAGGTCTCATACAATAAATTTACATCCATCCAAGGTCAAAAAACACTCTAATGTGCTCATAAATGAAACTGCAGCATTACCTTTTTCCCCCAGTGTCACAAACGACTCGTTAAATGATCCGTTCTAAAGGATTCGTTCTAAACTCCTCCTTTCAGAGAGCATACTCTGCTCTGATTGGTCAGATGTCCCAATCTGTTGTGATTGGTCTACCGTTGACAGCGTATGAAAAGGAAAAGGAAACGCCCACTACCGTAACGAGTTCTAGCGCAGTCTGTTCACGAGCAGCCGACGAAGACCAGAATTGGGTTTTTTGTTAGAAACCTACATAGGCTAGTACAGGAAGTAAGTCTGGAATGACTAACGACTCGTTTCAGCTTTTCAGAATCGCTTCCTTCTTTTGGGAGTCAATAACTCAGTTTCTCGTGCGCTTTGATTTCTTTCAACTTTCCAGACGTTCACAAACAGCTCTATAACACATTAGACGAAGGGTAATATTTGAAAAACCATAATAGGTGTACACTAAAGTTAGCATTAGCAAGGACATCACTTTCAAGCGCACCGGGACATCCGACTACTTGAAAGCCGAGTTATAATTTGATAAACATACAAAATTTAGCTCATTGGGATTCATGAGGATAATAAGGACAATAAGCTCTCGTGAGCTCTAATGTTTGGGATCAGCATTTAGCATTGTTACTTAAGAGAGAGATCATCCAGCTACACAAAATTCGGCTCATAATGATTTCTAAGGATGATCAAGAATCCTTTATTTCTTTGTAAAGGAAAAAAGTGTCTGCTTGATTTCTGTAAAGCCAACCATTCAAACAATTCAAAGCTTTAACAGACTGCATTTAAATACCTGTCCAGGAGCAATTACACTCATTTTTGCATCTAGTTTCATCTCCTGCACCAGAAATAAATGACTCCATCTTGGAAAAGCACAGCCAGTGTGTATTCTGGTGTCATTAAGTTTTCCCGAATTTTTTTGCCTTAAAAGGGTTTAAAAAAAAAAAGGCTCTACATATTTTTCCAGGTTTTTTTTTTTTGTACTAGTAAGGAATTTAAAAAAAAAAATAAAAAATCAACTGTTACACTGTTAAGCTACAATAATAAACGTTCACACTGTAAGAGAGTATGGTTTAGAGAAAGACAATGAGCCCCACTAATATTGGCACGCTTAGTAAATATGAGCAAAGAAGGCTGTGGCTTTTATTGTTTAACTTCTTGATCTTTTGTTCAAAAAGTACACAAAAAAAAATACTCTGCTCTCATGGATATCAAACAATTGCAAACACAACACTGGTTTTAGCAATAAAATGATATCTTTGTTAAATATAGGTGTGCAACAATTATTGGCTTTGAATTTGATAATAACATGATAATTATGATCATTAATCGAGGCTTCTGTTTGTTTAAAAAAAAAGTGATCTTTTTCACCGTAGTGTATTGCTATGAAGCAGTTCATGCATGATAATTTTACACACATATTTGACTGGTTAAATAGCAAGTAATGAAAATTAAAATGGCTGAAAATGGCCTGCGTTGACTTATAAGAGGAGCATTAACAGTTGTGATTTATCCACTACTAAATATTGTCTCAGTGCTTCTGGATGGTCTGATTTGTAATTAGTCATGGTTGCTTTGTCTAATTTTTTTTGGTTTATTTTTACACTATAAGGATTGTTATTTTATGAGCATTTAAAGAGGCCCGTGTTCGTGTAAATGTTTCTGCTTCTACTGTTTCACAAACCCAGTCCTTAGGGACCCTGGAAGGTCCCAGCTCTCTGTCCCAACTCTAATGGCTAAATCAATCTATGAAAAACATTAAACACCTGTGTCAGGTGTGTTGGGGGCTGAGATGAGGCGGGAAATGTAAATGTCAGTCAGTGTTAAGTAGGCGCAAGCCCTTTGTCCAACAGAGGCAGTGTCGTTGCCGTCAGTGTAGCTCACAAATAAGATAAATGCATGGCTGTTTCCTTTTTTTGCAGGGTAGAACATTTCAGATGAGTGCATTTATGAGTTATGACATATGGCATTTTTGTGGTGGTGAAATGCGAGATGATGAAAGGACAAGCTGATTTTGGGCTTATTATTCTTTTGAGCACTAATGCTAAGGAGTATACACAAAGATTTCTCAAATCTCTCTGTCATTTTCTTGCCATGTTTTATAATATGCTGCTTTAATCTGGAAGTTCTGACTGAATCGATGGAGGTTATTCAGGGTTTCTCTCTCTGTCTCTCTCTCTCTCTCTTACACACACACGCACAGAGAGCTCTCAGAGACAGCATTGTGCTTATGTAATCGGTCTGCGGATGGCTGCTGTAAAACGCAGTCCTTACATGCTCTCTCTAACATTGATTCAAGACATTGCTTGGGTGGGAAAGGAATTCAATAAACCCTTTAATCATGCACTGAGTTTGTGTTGCTGCTGTACTGCATTAGTTATGTAGACTTGCCATGACAGGCACAGGTAGCAGTAATGGCACAGGATCCAGCTTTACATAAGATAAATCTGTGTACAGTTGCAATCAAAATGATTCAACCCCCATTGCAAATCAGGTTTATTGTCAAACTTGACAGACGTTCAGCTGTTTGCAGTGAACTAATCACACAAAAGCAACTGAAATAGTTCAACACAACGAATGCTTCAAGTGGTTTGCCCAAGTTCAAAATGAAAATGCAACTTATAATGACTTCTCCAGTTTCAAAATTATTCAACCCCCTGAATAGAATCCCTCACAACAGCACAAATATGCAAAACAGGTGTTGTCTCAAGCACACCTGATGCTTCTACTCAAGGGCTTCATTAATTGCACCAGGTGTGCTTGAGCTGGAACACATGAAGTACCTGAACTGGCTAGAGGTAAAAAAAAAAAAAAAAAATGAAATACCTGAATGGGGCAGATAAAGGAAGCTATCAACGGCTGCAACATGATTTCTGAGAAAGCAGGTTGTGAAAAACCCTCGAGTGACTGTAAAAGACCTGCAACAAGACTTTGTGGTAACATCACTGAGGTTTCAGTGAGCACAGTAAGGCGCGTACTAAACGCAGAAGTTTTCCATGCCAGAGCTCCAAAATGTACACCACTATTGCCCCAAAAGCACAAGAAAAGTCGGTGTAAAATCTTATCAATAAACCACAGAAGTTTTGTGATTCTGTTCTGTGGAGTGATGAAACAAATCTGGAACTTTTCTGCACGATGGATCAGCGTTATGTCTGGAGGAAGAAGAATGAAGAAAGAACACTCTGTCCACAGTCAAGCATGGTGGTGGGTTGGTGATGCTCTGGGGCTGCTTTGCATCCTCTGGCACTGGAAAC
This sequence comes from Ictalurus punctatus, assembly GCF_001660625.3. Lineage (NCBI taxonomy): Eukaryota > Metazoa > Chordata > Actinopteri > Siluriformes > Ictaluridae > Ictalurus > Ictalurus punctatus. The sequence goes on along the minus strand of NC_030427.2, from coordinate 22,263,628 downwards.
CTGCAGCGTGTGGAAGGCAAGATGGATTCATTGACGTATCAGGAAATTCTAGGAGAAAACGTCATGCTGTCTGTGAGGAAGCTGAAGCTTGGGCATCATTGGAGCTTCCAACAGGACAATGATCCCAAGCATACCTCAAATTCCACCAAGGCTTGGATGCAGAAGAAGTCCTGGAAGATTCTACAGGGTCATCACAGTCACCTGACTTGAACCCCATAGACAATCTCTGGTGGGAGTTGAAGAAGGCGGTTGCAGCACACAAACCCAAGAATATTACTGAACTGGAGGCCATTGTTCATGAGGAATGGGCTAAGATTCTTCAGGAATGCTCCCAGAAGCTGGTGTCTGGCTATGAATCTTGTTTGCAGCAGGTCATAAGAGCAAATGGGGGCTCTACTAACTACTAAAGATGATTGCCATGAAGGGGTTGAATAATTTTGAAACTGGAGAAGTCATTATAAGTTGCATTTTCAGTTGAATTTGGGGAAACCACTTGAAGCATTCGCTGTGTTGAACTATTTCAGTCGCTTTTGTTTGATTTGTTCATTGCAAACAGCTGAAAGTCTGTAAATTCTGACAATAAACCTGATTTGCAATGGGGGTTGAATAATTTCAATTGCAACTGTATATCTAGCATTAATCCCAGTGGTGTCTTGGCAAGTAAGTAGCTTGCCTTGTCCCATAAATGTGTGTTTCTTTTTTTTTTTTTTTCATGTTTGGCTAACTCACTTCGCTTTTAAAGAATGTAGTAGCTCCATGGTATGTTGCATAAGGCGACTCCTCCTCGCATGGTTACATAAGCCTTCTCCTTGATCAAGTTGGACGAGTAATTGTACCTTGGCCAAGAAGTTAATATGTGGTTGGGGAGGAGGGGGTGGTGTGTTGGGTGGGGTACGCTGGACGATGTTGTTGTTGGACGATATATTGTCCCAGAAATAATTACGATAAATCATGTTATTGACATTTTAAGACCATTTTGTGCCACTGATATAATGATAATATAATAGCATAGTAATGCAGGTACACCCTTTCAAAGAGCAACAAACTTTTAATTCTTAAGAATATTCAGACTCTGGTATTGGAATGTCGAAAAATAGTGTTTGTCTTCTGGTGAAAATGTTCTTTAAATTAAAATATTTCGTCGTATCATGTTTATTCATTCTGGTCAATTTTACTCTATTAGTCAATGCAAAAATGAAACCAAATATTTACACATTTTATTTATTAACTGAACAAACATGTGGAAACTGGTCTTGCTGTGAAACCCTGATCTCTCTCCCTCTCTCTGTCTCTATAGTTATAATAATACCATTATAATATGTATACTGCTGTAATACAGTGTTGGGAATTCTTTAGTTATTCATCGTACGTGTTTTGCACACGTTTCGTTACGGAAACTTTCTACCTAGCGCCTTACTTACGCGCAAGTTCACGTGTGCGTTCGTGTTGTTCTGTGCAGAATCGAGTTGTAATATCATGTTGCTGTTGTGTAAATGTCTGATTAATCTCATATGTGTATAGGATGTGTTTGGGTGAGTTCATTAACCCGCTAGTAAAGCGCTTCAGTTTACCGCCGTTCATTCACTGTTCGGCTTCAGCTCACGCAGCTTAAGCGTCTCAATCCCCAGCATTATTCACTACGACTGGATTATTTCAAACACTACAACTATTCTTTCTAGATTTTTCTATCTTCAAAAAACATTTTCAGTGCATTGTTAATATCTCGGGTGTCATTTTTTCCCAACAGTATGTTTGAATGAAAATCGGTGCTAGTGCTTGCTACACATCTTAAATTCGAATGCACAGTTTTTGTTTGAGTTTTAATTTGACAGAGCAGACGAGAGGACAGAAGCAATGAGTTCTTATAGATGTTAGCGTGTTTGACTCACCACTCAAATGAAATGGTTTAATCCAGACCATAATAACTGACAAACCACTTGGCTTTGGAAAGTCATTGGAAAGTTCAGGAATAAAATGCTGTATAGCTTTTAAATAGCCACAATATTATTGTTCAGCATAATATTTGAATATTTCATCAAATAAATATGTCCTGAGTGGGTCCATGGATTTTTCTTTTGTACAACTAAAGTGGTGTCTGGCTCCAAAAAAGTTTGAGAACATCTGCTGTATATAGAATAACTCAGAACGCTAGAGTGTCACATGTCAACGTTTTTCCAAACGTCAGCTGTCCAATATGTGTGAGTCTGTTCCCAGTGTAACTTCAGATTCCTGTTCTTGGTTGACAAAAGTGGAACCTGATGTGATCTTCTGCTTTTGTAGCACATCTGTCTTAAGGTTTGATGTGTTGTGCATTCTGAGATGCTTTTCTGCTCACCACAGTTGTAAAGAGTGCTTATTTAAAACCTGAATGCTGAAACCAGTCTGGCCATTCTCCTCTGATCTCTGTCCACCGTGTCTGCCCACAGAAACGCTTTTTTCTATATTCTGTACAATCATTAGAGACTCTATTGCGTGAAAAGAGATGGCCTAGAAGATTCTGAAATACTCAAACCAGAACATCTGGCACCAATAACCATGCCGCAGTCAAAGTCACTGAGATCACAGTCTTCCTCCATGCTGATGTTTGATGTGAACATTAACCTCATGACCTGTACATGATTTTATTGCACTGGAGCCACATGATTGGCTGATTGGATAATTCCATTAATGAGCAGGTGTACAAGCGTTCCTGTGTCCGGTGAGTGTAGTTCTCTTGTGTCTTATAGCTAGCACTTGATTTTGTGTATGTATGTTAAATTATTTTATCACATACCTACTCTTAAATCTAACCCATACGTCAAAGATCGTTTATTCACTACAAGTGTTTTAAATGTAGAAGCACACTTTGGTCTCATCAGGGGTTCCAAATAGGCCTGTTTTTGTTTACTATATATCGCCATGGGTACTTCAAAATATCACCAGTATCCCTATGTTTCATTCAAGGTCTGTGGGGAGAACATTTTGGGCAGCGGTTATGCAATTCAAAGATGCAGCATGAGGCAAAGTACAATATTTTGGAGAGTTTTAACGACTTTGCCTTTAAAGGCAATCCCATAATTCTGTACACTGGATGGGTGAAAATGCAACACATGGAGGGTAGAACTTTACCTCCGCCCACTTGGAGTGAGAAAATACGTTGTCTGTTTTATGTCCAGCATTTCCTTATGCCTCGGACTGGCAGTCATATTTGTGCGCTGGCTGTAGAAGCCTTGCATAATCCCTATGACTAAGCCTTTTGCTGTCGATTTAAGCGACTATTTAGAATGCTGACTAAAGTTTAATGTTTAATTTGATGTCGCTAAAAATTTCCATCACGAGGAAGTTAACGAATATTCGCAAGCCACTGGCACAGATGCAGAAGTCAAGTGCGGGTCCTCTGAGAAGCGATGATGACCCAGCACTTTATTGAAGCAGCATTTTTCCACATCACGATAACATTTTGAGAAGATAGAACAACAAATGTTTCTTCATTCTTACTAGGCTAAGATTACACGTGACACACACGCACACTTGTGCGGACACAGCGGCTATGCGAGTGGCATTCTTCACATACTTGCCTGCGTACATTTTGTACATCTGCAGGGTAAAAAGCGAGACACATCCCTGTTTTTCAGGTTTCCATGACAACTGTGAAATGTTTGTCACTGTGCAGCAGCGTAGAATTGCGAACAGATGGGTGAGTCTTTTCAGTCTCTTGTACGATCGTTGTCATGACGTGCATCTCAAAGAGAAACTACAAACTTGTATTTAGAAGTATTTCATCTAGACGGCAAAAAATGCTCTCTGAGTGTGTCCTGAATAAAGGACAAAATATCTGGAAATAGAAAGCTAAAAAAGTGGAGTACTAGTCGAATTTGCCTATATTCAAGATATTTTACTTGATAAGATCGAATTGTGTGCTGTTGAAGATTCAGAAGATTGGAAATGCAACACGTACTGCATTGCTGACGGTTTGTGAGCAAACCTGTACACTGATCAGCCATTAAAACATTAAAACTACAGACAGGTGACGTGAATAACATTGACTATCTCTGTACAGTGGCACCTGTTAAGGGGTGGGATATATTAGGCAGGAAGTGAACAGTCGGTTCGTGAAGTTGACGTGTTGCAAGCAGGAAAAATGGGTAAGGATCTGAGAGACTTTGACAAGGGCCAAATTGTGACGGCTAGACGACTGGGTCAGAACATGTCCAAAACGGCAGGACTTGTGGGTTGTTCCTCAAGACTATGCAGTGGTTAGTGCCTACCAAAAGTGGTCCAAGGAAGGACAACCGGTGAACAGTATATATATATTTATGCTAGTTTTACACTTTTCTACAGTGCACGATACGCATATATGCGCACTGTAGAAAAGTGTAAAACTAGCATAAAACTACATAAATAAAATTTTGAGACACAGTTCTACTTTGTCACATTATGTTATACTGCCCCGACTATTTACACTGGTATTGCACCGCATGTATACATTTTGCGTTGTGTTCACATGCTGTGTGAATGTAGAACATGCGCGTAGTTAAAAGCAAGTATACACTCGTATAATCTCCGTGCCTTAGCCCGAAAATGTTGATTTGATGCTAATTATTCCTGTGAGATCTAACGCTGAATAGGACACCACATGCCTATGAAATCCTACTGTCGTTTATTTTTTTTCTTGCCAAACGTACTTGGTAGCAGCTTTTCTTGCAAAGAACTTTTCTAGGCCACTGCTTCTAAGCTTTGCATCTACAGACTCTACGTGCTGGGCTGTGCTCTACGTTTTCTAATCCAAGTAGGAAAGCAGAAAACGCTGCAGCTCACACCATTGCTTTCACACTGTGTGGCTCGTGTTAGTGTGGCACACGCACAAACACACACACACTTTACGCACGCTATTCTAATTCTGCTGTATACCAGTTTGGCGTGGGGCTCTGTTACAGCCTGTTTAGGTAGTAAATGAAACACTCCCAATCTCCCATCTTTTCTACTTTTAGGCCAAATACAAGGAAACCAGATACGATCCAGTTAGGCATTTTTCTGGAAGCAACAAGCAAACCATTTTGCAAGAAGAGTTTAAATAACCTTAAAATAAAAAGTTCAACAAAGAGTAAGTCATGAATAATTTTTTAAATTTTTTTTTAATGACAAGGCATGGATGCTGGAATACAATTAAGGCTAGAGTTACTGTCTCCACCACACTGTTCATTATTTTCCAATTTTTTACCGATTCTTTTAATTTATTAAAGAAAGCCATGCCAAAGTTACACACTATGACTTTTACAAAGTGCTGACGCCATTGACTCCTAAATAAACATCTCTTCACCATATGAATGATTATACACATTAGTTAATCTTAGTTAATCTGCGGAGCGTCAACCAGGCAAGACAAGTGTAAGGTGTAAGGTGTGGTATGTTCGAGCACGTGCATTAAAATAAACCTTGAATTATTGTCCTGTTGTCATTCTGTCCTAGAAAATTATACAACAGTTAGTTCCGCTCCACTAATTTGAATGGTTGAGTGGCGTTCCAAGAAAGCTTATATTTAGTCTAACCGCGCTGGGACGTTTCACTGTGTGTATCACTCCGCTCGTCTGTGTTCACCACGTAAAATTCCACTTCCTAGTTTGAAACGGTTACTACAGTGGATTTGAATATAGCTAGGGCGGGGCGATATATCAATATAATATCGATATCGTGATCTTTTCAGAGATATTGTCGGTATGGTGATGCACAGTATTTCTTTGTTTTTCATAATTACAAATTATGACACGGAAATTTCTCCGTCTTATAATTATCTTATAATTACAGATGAAATGGTACAGGATGGATGCAATTGATTTGACATTGTAGGCACTGATCTTTGTAGGCATTAAAGAAAAGTATCGTCAAAGTCAGTTTTAATGCAGGATTAATAGCGATAATAGTGATCACTGAAAGCTTTAGAAACAAATCCCACAGTGGCCTGAAAGCCGACTACAGTGGAAACAGATAGGCTTTTGTGCTGTGTGCTGTTTTCCCTTCGCTCTTCAATGCAGAACCAATTGTGAGCTATAGCCCGAAGGCCAGTAAAGCCGGAGTTACCCCTGGAAATACGAACCCACTTCTGTGGTCTGACGTACCATTCAATATTTGCAAGAGAAGCTAAACCATCCCTCTTGTGGTCGTAGATGGAGGTCTAGGAGAAGGTGTCAGATGCTGCAGTCCTGGCGTCTGTAAGAATCAGCATGCGCATATTTGCGTGCTTGTGTGTGTGTGTGTGCTTTGTGTAGGCTTAGTGACAGCTCTGTTTGAAGCTGCTCCTAATCGTACATGTGGTGTGCATGTGTGTGTCTGTGGCCGTTACAGTTGCTATCAAAATTACTCAACCCCAATTGCAAATCAGGTTTATTGTCAAAATGTACAGACTTTCAGCTGTTTGCAATGAACAAATCAAACAAAAGCAACTGAAATAGTTCGGGAGAATGAATGCCTCAAGTGGTTTCCCCAAATTCAACTGAAAATGCAACTTATAATGACTTCTCCAGTTTCAAAATTATTCAACCCCTTCATGTCAAGCGTCTTTAGTACTTAGTAGAGCACGCTTTTGCTGTAATGACCTACTGCAAATGAGATGCATAGCTTCTGGCAGCGTTTGTAAGGAATCCTAGCCCATTCCTCATGAACAATGGCCTCCAGTTCAGTAATGTTCTTGGGTTTGCATGATGCAACCGCCTTCTTCTACTCCCACCAGAGATTTTCTATGGGGTTCAAGTCAGGTGACTGTGATGGCCCTGTACAATCTTCCAGGACTTCTTCTGCATCCAAGCCTTGGTGGAATTTGAGGTACGCTTGGGATCATTGTCCTGTTGGAAGGTCCAATGATGCCCAAGCTTCAGATTCCTCACAGACAGCATGATGTTTTCTCCTAGGATTTCCTGATACGTCAATGAATCCATCTTGCCTTCCACACGCTGCAGGTTTCCAGTGCCAGAGGATGCAAAGCAGCCCCAGAACATCACCGACCCACCACCATGCTTGACTGTGGACAGAGTGTTCTTTCTTCATTCTTCTTCCTCCAGACATAACGCTGATCCACCGTGCCGAAAAGTTCCAGTTTTGTTTCATCACTCCACAGAACAGAATCACAAAACTTCTGTGGTTTATTTATATGATTTTGAGGTGACTTTTCTTGTGCTTTTGGGTCAGTAGAGGCATACGTCAGGTGTGCTTGAGACAACACCTGTTATTTATATATATTTGTGCTGTTGTGAGGGATTCTATTCAGGGGGTTGAATAATTTTGAAACTGGAGAAGTCATTATAAGTTGCATTTTCAGTTGAATTTAGGGAAACCACTTGAAGCATTCGTTGTGTTGAACTATTTCAATTGCTTTTGTTTGATTTGTTCATTGCAAACAGCTGAAAGTCTGTAAATTTAGACAATAAACCTGATTTGCAATGGGGGTTGAATAATTTTGATTGCAACTGTATGTTAGTACAGGGTGTCAGTTCCCGTCAGATGAGAGTCGTAATACAGAGAGACGAGGTCTTCACGTCTCCACTAGACAAAGACTTCCTTCTCTTCAGCCAGCTGTTCAGAAGGGCACGGTCTTTCTGCTTAACACTGATCACTCCAAGCCAGAGAGGGCCAAATGCGCGCGCACACACACACACGCACAGATGCACAGAGGAATGGATACACATGTGTGCAGTAGCGATCAGCTGCCAGACAGCAAGCTTGAGGAGAAATCCCTGGGCACAATATGCGCTATTCAAAAGGAGTCTACATCTGACTCAACTTCTTTTATGAGTACAGAGACTGAAGAGTCCTGTTTTGCCGTCGGGACAATAACAGAAAGTGTGTGTGTGCGACACTGTGTTTACTGTGTCTTATGAGCAATGCATCCTATTCAGGGACTCTGGTGAACCAAAAACAGCTGAAAGAAATTGTGAAGGAAAACTGTTTAAGAACGAGGCAAATACTTTCAGTGTTAAAGATGAAGATTTACTGGATGTGATTACTGTGAGTGCTTGTGTTTGCAAAAAAAAGACCAAAAAAAAAAAATACCCCAACAAGAACAGTGTACACATTACAGGAAAGATGCTGGCTCTGAAATACCACAGTACTGCAGAATTTTTGATTCTGCTTGCTCGGATTGTTGATGAAATTTCTTTAAGAGCTGTCCCAGCTTCACAAGTTTATACTTGACGTGCTTGTTTTAAAATGTTATCATTTCTATAGCAACAGCTCGTTCATTTATTTGTACAGTGTATTTTCCACATAAACGCATCAAAAATGTGTGTACCTGTCGCTATGGTGATGTTTCACATTCATTTTGCGGCGTCTTTTTTTAAAAATTTGCGATGCGACTTGAGTTTTTTTTTTTGTGCTTGAATTGAGCATTGAAATTGCAATCGCACGAAATTGTTTCGCGGTAATGTTTGTTGGTAAACGAGACCTTTCAGCTGTACTCATGTTCGACGCACGTCAATCGAAGAGGGCTTTGGCTCAAAGCGCGCTGTGATGACGTCACATGACGCATTTCGGCCCAAATCTGCAGTAATTCAGAATAATTGCGGAATTTCTCTGAATATTGCGGAGTTTGCTTGATTTCGCGTTCGTTACTGTGATCGCAAAATCACAGAGTCCTGGAGGGACTGCAGGGCGGACGCAGGATTCGAGACCCCCAAGCGTGCTAACCGCTAAGCCATCGTAAACATAATCATCGGATCATGATTATTTGAACAGATTGCGATTGTTTCGTTTATTCGTTATATTATTACGCTTTGTCAGGTGAGCTGTCATTTCTGTAATATTTAACTAGTTACATAGACTTGATTTCATCTGCATTAATCTCTTCGGCAACGAAAAGAAAAAGAACCGAGCTCGACTGTAGTGTAGTGACATTTTATTGATTTATTAACCCGGAGCTTGATTTTTCTTAAGTAAATAATACGCAGGGAAAAAATGCTTGGGTGAAAACATGGCTTCATGTTCTCCTGTTGTGTGTCTAATCAAATATCATTTGAAATGAATAATCCTGGACTATTTTGATAGGACTTAAACCGTTTTAGAGCAGGGCATCAAGCTCAATTTCCCGAACGTGGTGTAGTCACTGTAGGTTGTTACACTGGATGCTCCATTTTGGCATTCGGAGCAAGTCATTATATCACAGACCAGTTGACACCTAAAGCATTTCTGAAGTGTTTTTAGTCACGCTTCACCCACAGGCACGCATCCAGCTTAATCCAGCTTTTCAATCTGCAAAAGGTCTGTATGATGTGTCTGTTGTGTTTGTACGAAGGCTGGATTAGGCTTTCTGCATTATGTGTTGTATGAATAAAGACGGACTGCGTGATCAAAGCGAGCCAGTGATGGCCTCCCACAAAAATATACAGCAGTCTGCAGCTTTGCTGGAAGATTAGGCAGGTAGCCAAGTTACTAGAACTGAACTCATTCAATGTTTAAATGATTAAACATTGCGTCTGTGAAGTATTGCTGGCAAATCACCGGGACTTCAGAAGCTACTTCACATTAAGACTGTTGGATTTGTTGATTTTTAGGTCTTCCACAGCAGTCAGGGTTAGAGGGGTGAGGAGCTGGTGTGTAAATGTGTGTTTATTTGGCTTTGCGTGGGCAGTTGTGGATTTGTATGATTAGAGCATTTCTGATGTGTGGTTTGGAGAGCAGAAGAGAGGTGTGAGGTCTATGGTGAGGAGCCTCCGGGCCTGAAACTCAAAGCTCTCAGTAAAGCAAACTGTGGAAGGAGCCCCGAGCCCACATAGTGAAACGTTTTGCTGATGCTCTGTCTGTGATTAAACAATTAATGAAGCATGCTTTTAGTGTGTTAACCTCATGATTACTCAAGCAAATTCTGCTTTTGCAAGAAATGAGCTCATTTCTTTACACGGTGCATTTCGGCTTCCTCCAACCTGATCCAAAACCTGATCTCCTTGATTCCTCGATCCTACCTCCTTCAACACATTATCTGGATATCAATCAAAGTCTGCCATCTTTAAGGACATGCCAGTTGGAGGAATCAAGGAGACAGGAGACACAGGGACACAGGCATTTCCTATGCGGAAGTATTTTTTGTTGTATTATGTGATGTCCACCTCAAGTTGCAATAAATTCTACAAAGATTCAAGCCACAAATACACTGCCCTCCATTAATATTGGCCCCCTTGGTGAATATGAGCAAAGAATGCTGTGAAAATTTGTCGTTATTGTTTAACCTTTTGATCTTTTGTTAAAAAAAAAAAAATTCACGAAAATACTCTGCTCTCATGAATATCAAACTATTGCAAACACAGCAGAGGTTCATCGAAAAAATCTCTGTTAAATATAGATGTGAAACATTTTTTGGCACCCCATGAAGTCATATGAGAAAATACATTTGAAGTATATTCCCATTTATATTTTAATTTTTTTTACAACACCCGGGTGACTAGGAACAGGAAATTCTTCAACCATGACTTCCTGTTTCACAGGGGTATAAATATGAGCTAACATATACGCCAAATTCCCTTAGTCATTCATAACAATGGGTTAGACCAAGGAATATAGCTGTGTTGTGCGGCAAAAACCTGTCTTTTGTTTGCAATTGTTTGATATCCATGAGAGCAGGGGGTTTTTGTGAATCTTTTCAACAAAATATCAAAAGTTTAAACAATAAAGGGAATTTTTCATCACAGCCTTCTTTGCTCAGATTTAAAAAGGGTGCCAATATTAGTGGAGGGCACAATAAAAAAAAAATATACAAAATATTTGATATATATACACTTTTCCATAATGCGTTAAATAAACAATAGGTATAAATAAAATTCTTGCATAAAAGTCAATGAATATACTTTGCTTTAAAACTGAGAAGTCAAACCGTGTATAGGCTAAAACACCAGCGTTTAACTGTGTGATGTACATGTGCAATAATGTTTTAATTAAGGATAAGTTAGTGTGTAATCACTGTTAGTCACTGCGTAATACAGCTGGGAACACAAGAAATGATTTTTCTAAACTCGCTTTAAAGTTACGCTTCATTGAACATCTCATTTGGTAAATATGTTTGTGCTCAATTCCTCCTGTCCTCATTTCCTTTTCCGTGCATCCTTTCCCTTTAATTAGTTATTTCCTTTCTTACACAGCCAAATGGCGTGAGACAATCAGGGACAAATTTGAGTCCAGGAAAAAGGGGGGCATTAAAAATGTCAAATGCAAGACGATCTTCAATTTGTTTTTTTGCAGGTCAAATTGGGTATTAAACCATTGTACACTTAAGGGCCTTAGCTTTTCTTGCCTAAAAAAGGTATTTGCTTTATTCAATTAAAATTACTTTTTGACACGCAATCACATCACGTACAATCTTTTCAGAATCAGAAACATGGTATGAAGCCTCAGGCTGATTCAATAGTTATTCAATAGTTATCTTATTCAATAGTTCTGTAAACAACAAAATTAATATTGAGTCACTGACATTTCTGACACAATATGAGTAATGTTCTGTTTATTTTTTGCTCCGCTAGCAGAAATACAGGATGTCCCAAAAGACTCCATACATAGGTGACTATGTATCGGTTGTGCCTTTGTCAGACGATGTTTGTGGACGTCCACTTCTCGGTTGGTCTGCAACACTTAAGATAATTAATGAAGCAATTTATTATAAAGCTATTATAAACAAAACAGTATTGCCTGCTGAACAAAACTATAGAAACCCTCATAGAATTATTTTTAATGGTTATAGTGGAAATTATATTGATGTTAATGGAAACTGTAATGGTCCCTGTTCATTTGTTGCCTTCTATTGGTGGCATGTTGTGTCTAGTGGATACCAATTAAGGACCAATAGAACACCTGTGACATTTGGTAATGGTTTTAATGGTGGTTGTAGTAGGAACCATTACAATTTCTTTGATGGTTTCTATTGGGGTTTTTTTCCCAGCAGGGTTGTGTTTCTCCAAGTCTGTATTACTATTTATTTATTTATTTATTTATTTATTTATTTATTGGCTGCATGTGATCCATGTGAAACATTTCTATGGATTTCCCCAACCTTGACTTACAGTGTTACAAAGGCAAGTTGTCACAACTACTTAAGGACTTTCAAGACAAACTGCCAAGTCCTTGGCTCATTCATACGGGTCTATGTGAAATTCAAAAGCAACCAAGGAGGTGAAATGTGAATACATCACTAGCCAGAAAAAAGTGAGATGCATGCTGTTAGCAAGTTGGCTGGCCTTCAAGCTCCAAACGACAGAAGGAGAAAAAAATCAGGGCGAGAAGGTGACAGAAAAATATTGTATTGGTACATCAGATGAGCACTTCATGGAAAAATTGGCTGTGACAAACAGCTCTCACTCTCGGCTTGTGGGGTGTGCTGTGTGTTCTTCAGAAAACAGGAACTGAGCCAAGTCTGTCTCGCCTAAACCCAAATCCATAATAGGAATGTTAATTTTAAACACACACTATATATACAGGGTGTCCCAAAAGTCTCCATACATAGGGGGCTATGTACTGTATGCCAGGACCACGTCGGTTGTGCCTTCGTCAGTGGATGTTCGTGACCGTCTCGGTTGGTCCACAACACTTCCAGTCTTATTGAATTTGAATTTATGAATACGTTTGGCAACGGTTCTTGCATTGTTTCCTGTGAAAGCCCATCGCAACCTTGCGACAGATTTCCGATCCAGCCATAAGAATGATGATCCCTGTATAAGTCGTTACTATAGAAACGATAATGTATTAGACCGAGTGCACCAATATAAACCTTGTAGTTGGTATTATTGCCAGATCCGTGTTGTTACAGAAAAATGACTCGAACCTTCTGACCAATCAGAATTGAGAACAGCACCGAGGTATAAATGATAATAACGCATGATATTGTTATTGCGCTATAGAAAATCAGCATACGTATGGTACATAATAGACAATAATCTGCCACGGATAAATAAAGTGCCCAAGTGTTGATGGGGGTGCAGGGGTATTTCATGTGTGAACAGTAAACAGATCGTGTGTAATGAGGAGCAGGGGGTATTGGCTGCTGTTTGGGGCTATTTTCAGCGCTCTGACAGGCTTCATGGAGAACAACAGCAGGTTCAGATGGAGGTAAAGGTCAAACCCAACCCTGTTTGCTCCTCTTGAACGCCCAATGCAGTTATACAGTATACGGTTTTGAAAATTCAATACGCACGTTACTGTCGTAGACATTACTGTTGACACTTGAAACTATCATCACTGTCCATTTTGTTTTAATCAGGAGGAGCAACATGTGTGCGTTAGAGATAAAGGCCGCCCCATTCAGAGCAGGTCTATCAGAGAGCTAATTTTGGGTGCATTTGAAGTATAAGACCATCCTATAAGTCTGTTCACTGGGTGAGTTTCATGAAGGTTTTATGTAAATTATTTAGTAGTAATGTTTCATTTTTAATTACAGTGGCATTCATTCATCTATCTTTTAGTACTATGGTGTATTTTCATAGGTGGAACGGGGGGAAAAAAAATTCACGGTAGATCTAATTTACATCTAGTGACGGGCAAAAAACTCCAGAAAAAGCAAAGCTCACAGACAGCTGAAAATGACCAAATGATGACGAAATAGTGAAAGAGACTTCATTTAATTGCTAGTCTTGTTTGTTTTCCTTTATGGATTCGTTTTAAATTACTTACATTCACGTCTTTACCATGAAACTAAATATGAGTTTCACTAAATATGTGTGTGCAGTTGTACTGTAAATCAACGATTTAAATTGAACATAATCATATAAAATATTTCAGTAACTCAAGCAAATTACAGTATATGATTTGAAGCATGTGAAGCAATATTCACAGTGTTCATTATTGGGTCTCGTTATAAGTCAATTTGCACAAACTCTTGTAGGATACAAATGTTTTTCCACTGGATTATCATGAACACTACATTTCGTGTGTAAATCGCACACGTCCTAAACGTTTCTTCAGTGCGCTTGTGGTTTTAAAGCAAACTTTTCATTCGACAACTAACACGCATGGCGCTTTTTCCTGTTATTGAAGTTTTTCATGTTTTGGACATGAGCTAAAAAATAAACAACGCAACATATTTAATTCTATATAAGTACGTATAAATACATTGGGGCATTTGTTCACTTTAAATCTCTTACTAGCTAAGCATGGATAAAAACACTGCTAAGCTTTTTGTTTGTTTGTTTTTGTTTTGGGAAAATGTCGAATGACCTTTTACAGTACCTAGTGGTAGTGACGCGTCCATGGTAACAAAATAATGTATGTTGAATAGTCTATGTCTTGTCATTTAGATATATACTCCTAAAATGTTATTATGCGAATTTGCTACAAGAACGTATCATGATAAAATAAGCTTCAAATAATCCCTTACTTGGTGGCAACATGAATTGTGTATGAGCTAAATCCCAGGAGGCCTTGGGCAAATCTTGGAGACAAAATTAGGATGGGTGGCTAGGGAGAGAGCGATGGCTGCAAATTGGCGGAAAAAAACAGTGAGGAAAAATGAAGGTGAGGGTAGCAGCCAAGGCCAGTGGGTTATATAATGGCCTCATCAACACATATGTGCAGTGGGCTATGCCAGGACAGCATGGGACAAACTCTCTTGGGATGGGGGAAGTCCAAATAACAGCCAATGAAGATGAGAGCCAGGATCATGCCAGCTCACTCTGCCTCTCCTCTGCCCTCCCTTTCCTTTTGGATTGAGACGCGTCCTGTTTTGTTGCTCTGGAATGTCCTGATGAGCCGTTGTTCCTCTTTGTCCAGAGCGATCCGATCGCGCCTATGCTGCCTTGTTTTAGCGTTTTAGCGTATTCACTCTATTCCATGTGTATTGTAATGGTTGTTGGTTCACAAAGATAAAAGTGCGCTAAACTGGGCTAAGCTTTCAGACCCACGTAGGGGCTATTTCAATTGTCTGTACACCAAGAAACAAAAATGTACTTGCGCATTACCTTCATTTCTGTTAATTCCTAAACTCGGCTCATTGTGTATTTTTCACATTCTATTTGAACTCATCCAGCTTCCGTAACTGCTTTATCGTGATTAGAGCTGTTGAGGATCCAGAGCCTATCCCAGCACACCAAGCACAAGGCAAGGATACACCTTAAATCACAGGGCACTATACACACACATTCACACTTTAGCATAACCAAATCTGACTTGTTTTTGGGAAGTGGGAGGAAAGCAAAGAACCCGGACGAAACCCACGAGGACACACGTGGAACTCCACACGAACAGTAACCAGAGCTCAGGATCAAAACCGGCAACCCTGGAGCCGCGAGGCAGTAAAGCTGACCGCTGTGCAACTGTCCTGCCCTCGTGAATTCATGTAATCTGATATCTGATGGCGAACTTCCCACAGCTCTAATGTCACCACTGGTTAAAATGGAAATGTCATGTCTGTCTTTTCCCCAGATGATTATCATCTGCTATATTAAAACTTGAAACTCCTTGTTAGACCCTTGCTCGCTAGTGAACCGATGATGTTAATACATTGATTAAAATCCTTTCATTTCCACGGTGCTGTATTTATAAGGACTCTTTTGTATTCATGAATGTTTTATATTGTGAAGGCTTCTTGAATTTGAGCGAGCTGTTGGTCTATCACATGAAAGAGAGACCGTGGGGTAGTGTTGTTCAATTCAATATAATTCCAGTCAGCAAGCTGAAACACTGAAATAGTTCTCATGACATGTGTTCATTGATTCATTTCAAAGAAGATTGATTCACTTGGTAATTAAAACACTCATCCTGAATAGACTTGTTATAAACGTTTTTTTTTTTTTTTTATGTGCCAATAAATAAAGATCTGTAGTAATTATGGGATGTTGCACAGTAAATAGTTGTAAATGTAAAAATGTTTGTAAAATATACACTAATAAATATATATATATATATATATATATATATATATATATATATATATATATATATATATATATATATATATATATATATCCTGCACATTTTAACCTCAGTGTATTTTCATGGATTTTCACAAGTGAAAGACTCTTACAAGTTTGTGATCATTCATGTAGAGTGTATTATGTTGCTTTACATATGGTATATTCGATACATATAAAGAATATTCTTTACATGTTGCTTTATAATGAGAAGAAAATAAATTAGCATGTTGCGTTTAGGAAAATTAGCAATGCCAGCGTGGTGTGATGCGGTCCGGTGCGAAGCGTGATTACTGTTACCACCCTAAAGTTGGTTATTATTCAATAACAGCATGTCTTGAAGAGTTTTATTCCTCTTAAATCACAGCAATTTACCAAATATTAAAATTTGCAATTTATAAATGAACAATGTTGTACTTTTTTTTTTTTTTACACCACTTTATGGTTACATTTATTGTTGTCGCCCTTCAAGTGTTCCAGTTATCACTCACTGTATGTTTTAGTCATTCCCTCACCAGCCACGCTTTTTTCACTCTTGAAGTTAGTAAGACAAAAAAAAAAACCCAAAAAAACATAGCTTGACCAGCTACTGTGAAACCGGAAAGTACAAAGTCCTCTGTACTATATATGCAATGTGTTTCCAGTCTTTAGCTGTCCGGTTTTGGTGAACGTGTAGCATAGATTCCTGTATTTCACTGACTGACGTGGAACCCGATTGTGGTCTTCTACCTTTGTAGTCCATCCGGCTTAAAGTTCAGCATGCTGTGTGTTCTGAGATGCTTTTCTGCTCACCATGGTTGTAAAGAGTGAATATTTGAGTTACCATAGCCTTCCTGTCAGCTCAAACCAGTCTGGCTATTCTTGTTTGAGCTCTCTCATCAACAAGGTATTCCCACTGTCAGAACTGCTCAGCAGATGTTTTTTTTTTTTGTTTGTTTTTGTGTCCCAAAAGAATCCCAATATATCAGCAATTTCTGAGATACTCAAACCAGTCCATCTGGCACCAACAACCACGCCAAGTCACTGAGATCACATTTGTTCCCCATTCTGGTATTCGGTGTGAACATTAACTGAAGATCTTGACCTTGATCTGCACGATTTTATACACTGCACTCCTGCTAGATGGGACTGGCTGATTTGGATAATTGCATGAATGTGCAGGTGTACCTAATAAAGTGGTCGGTGAGTGTATATGCATGTATAAATTTCAGTCATAAAGTTGTGGTAGGGTAAATATTGATATGTAAGGAAATATCAGTATTCTTGGATTATGTGCCAGCATGCTGATGCTGAAGCAGTTTTACAGCATCCATTAGCATAGTTAAACCCCAGACTATATAAACACCACGTTCACACACAACTACTGTATCAGCAGGAATCGTTTCTCCGACACCAACTGGCTTTGAAGTGTAAATAGTGTAAATAGCAATTTGATCAATTTACTTGTCTGGCAATATCCTGTATTGTATTGGATATCAGACTAGACTCTATATTTATGTAGTACTTGTTTGTGGCGAGGGTGGTGTTTGAGTGATATGATGGCAGATAGACTGTAAATGGCAAACAGGATGTATGCATGGAGCATTGCAGCAGGGAGTAATTGTCTGTCAAGGCACGTCGAACGTCTATATGCAGACATGTGGACAGATTGTGCACTTGCAAGGGTAGACTGTTCTATATCAAGCAGACTAGAATTAGTTACTGACACTGGGTGAGGAAGTCAGAGGGAGCAGGCAGAGCATATGGAGCACATATGCGGTGTTATTCACTAGACAAATGCGGCTCGCGTTTGCAGCCCCGGTATTGTTAACCGCTGCAAGTTGTCAGATTTCAGGGGTGCGTTACTAGTTTTGCGCAGGCTGTGGAATTTTGGAGATGAAAATAATCATAGTAAATTATAGTGAAGTTCTTTAGAGTGGATGAGTGCACACATGGTGTCTTATTTGGTGGTTTTGACACACCCTGGCACTTTAAAAAAAAAAAAAAACACACACAACAGGGTGTGTCATGGTGTTTTTACAAGACAC
The DNA here is from genome assembly GCF_001660625.3 of Ictalurus punctatus. Lineage (NCBI taxonomy): Eukaryota > Metazoa > Chordata > Actinopteri > Siluriformes > Ictaluridae > Ictalurus > Ictalurus punctatus. The sequence goes on along the minus strand of NC_030427.2, from coordinate 22,245,753 downwards.
TTTGTTTTGATCAATTTAGTTTGCAGTAGCTTAATCAGACATGTTCACGCTTAATTTGCAATCAGTCAAAATATTAATGGCTGTACATCATACTGCGGTTCTGAGGAGTCATGCAGCAGTAGGATAACATGTATATATATATATATATATATATATATATATATATATATATACCTTTTTTTTTATGGACTTCTGTCTAAGTGGCTCCTAAAAGGTTGTTGTTTATAATAAGGAAAGAAAACTCTATTTTAAAATGGCTAAATCTGAGTCATATAGTAAAGCTACGCCTGTTGTGTGTGTGTGTTCACATGCAACGTTCACTCTTGTACAGGGCTGAAAAGCAGCTCGAAAATCTGTTTGTAATTAGTGTCATGGAGGTTTCACTAGTTGCTAAATTTAAAGGTTTACATCATTTTCCCTCAATGAACCTGTTTACGTAAACCGTTTGCTCTGTAAAGATTTGCCGCATGACATTTCAGCAGAAAATCCACAAACTTTTCCTCACAACTGAAAATGCGTTATTTGTGAGCAGTAAATACAGAACATCCCCTTTACTCGTTAAATTATAGTACAATTCCTGCTATAAAAGAAAGAGTTTTGCCAAGGAGCATCAATTGATATACAGTCGGAAAACTGCTAGAACATCCTGCTTTTTTTTTTTTTTTTAGATATCAAATGTAGTACTTTTATCAGTTATTATTCATATATTATTATATCATGTAGAACTATTTATCGTTCGCTCACTGGTACATTGTATAGGGCTGGACGACAAGAATGTCATCATGATACTTGAGGACATTTATACGATACACGATACATAATTTAGCTAACAGTAGTAAAATAAACAAAAAACCATGAAAGTGAGTTTGGCAATACTTTACTTTAATGCCTACAAAGATTAAATAAAATAAAAAATACAATTATGTCAAATCAGCAGCATCCATTCAGTACCATTTAATTTGGAATTATTCAAAACATGAAAAATGCATCACCATACCAGCGATATCGCAGAAAAGTGTATCGCGTAATTATTTATCACGATATCGATATTATATCCGACATTGTAGTTACTTTGCTACATAGGCTGCCTAAAATTAACTGTGTACTAGACAGGGGCGTAGGAGCGATGATTGATGATTTTAACATGCCTGATTTTAACATCCGGCAAGTTTGGCAATGCTTTGCATACCACAAGCTATTACATCATTGTTATAATTATTAAGGTTTTATCGGTTGACACTACATTTTAACAATGGCCTTTTCAGACTTGCACAGGTGAGGTCTTACCAGATTTTGGGTTCTACTTCCAAACATAACTTCACCTTCACCTCTCAATTATCAATCCTGTGGAGGTAATAAGCAAAATTCATTCCACCAGCAACAACATAACCCATTGTACTGCACCAGAACCTGTACGTTCACGGGTTCAATGAGCAATACAATGTCCAATACAAGCAAATTCAATGAGTCCTCATTTGTAAGCCGCTTTGGATGAAAGCGTCTTCTAAATGAATAAATGTGAATGTAAATGCAATACGTGATTCCTGAGTAGAAAGAAACTACATACCCAGTATGCAAAAAGAGAATACAGCCAACTCATTTGCTGAGAGTCAAATTTATGAAAAAAAAGCTTTCAGGTTTTTATGGCTATTGCAAAAAATTCTGACTCACACAATGATGAGTTACTAGTAGCAAATAGCAAGAGTGCAGTGGGTGCACTGTCTGTTTCATGAGTCACTGTTAGCATGTGGATGTTATTATATTTGAGCCACATTGCCTGATTTACAGTGCAATTATGCCACACTTCCTGTTTGCACAGCGTAACATATTCATTGATTGCCTACCCATTGTGTTTTTCGCAATATAAAGAAATATCTTTCTTAAGACAACAATAAAAATTTGACCTCAAAAAGAAGATGATGGAGTACTAAGGAACTGACTGTGACACAAATGCTTATTACAAATGCTTATGTTCATAAATGTTACATGATACTGTGGGTTCTCCCCCCCCAATTTTCTCCTTAATTTTAGTCTTGGACAATATCCTCTTACCAGTCAGGTCTCCCCTACAACAGCTACCAACCAGGCAGGGTGAAGGCTAACAGCTGCTTTGTAAAGCCAGCCAACCGTATCTTTTCTAACTGCTGACGAGGCGACGTAACACACTCAGAGGAAAGCTCTATCCATGCCTTACTGCATGCATGAGCTCACAGTGGTCGACAAGGGAGAGAGAGTATGCTATACTTCCTACACTGAGAGCATGGCAAATTGTGCTCTCTTGGATTGTCAGGATGCGAACTCGCCATCTCCAGACGATATGGTGAACGCTTTTCTGACTGAGTCTGTTTTCTTTTTCCTGATAACGTGCGCTCGGTGTAAATAGTATGGACATGACGCTATACAGCCCATACTCAAGGACATTTTTTTTTAGAGCTTCTTCTCTTTTGTGATCTGGTGAGTGTTTAATATGGCTAGGCGACTCAATATAGTGAACAGAAAACCCTCTTTTTTTTTTCCAATGCAAGAGGCAGCACATTGCAGAATCACATAGTTGTCTGCTTGAAATCAGATCAACTCAGAGTTAGTAAAAACAAAAAAAGGGTAAGTGGGAGAAAAACAGCCAAGCAGTAATGAAATCAAGGAGCAGTGCCTGCAAATGACGGAACTGGAATTGGGTCCTCATGTAAATTTAATCCTGTCCAAATAGGGTTAAAGTCTGGCCCTCTGGCTCACAGAGGTTAATTACAACACTGCCATGGGCACCGTGTATACCATATCTGCTCCTGAGAGTCTTTCTTTCAAGACTCCATCACTCTCCATACTTCCTCTACCATTCCACTTGTCCTTTCATTTTCATCGGATCCGTGTCTGTTCTTCAGTGCTGAGTCATGCTTTAGTCTTCCAGTGCTGTAAATCAGTGCTACAGTAACAGGGTGTGATAGCAGTCTTGCGTGTTATTTTGAGGCTTTACAGAGTGTCACATACGAAAAGAGGTGTGGTTCAGTCCTGCCCTATTTCTGCATTGGCGATGTCCCACATTTTGCAATTATGTCAAGATTTAAAAATAGCTCCAACATTTATTTTTTTATTTATTTGCACAAACACTAGGCATGAGCTGCTAATCGAAATATTATTATTGTGCACATTCTCAGATTACGGCCAGTACCTCTGCTCTATTCATTGCAAATTGTACAGTGCCAATTCTTTAAAGAGGTCATGCTGAATTGCATGTTCAGTCTCTGCCTTTGTGGTTTTGCTCTGTTTTTGTAACAGTTCTGTCAAGTTCTTGTAAAAGATATGTTGAGAAAAGACAAGAAAAAAAAAAAAGCCGCTACAGTAGCTCTACTTCCCAAATGGATTGTGAAAAACACGAAACAATGCATATCTTCACCTCCATTTAATATGTATTTCTTTTTTATTATACTTGGGTGGAGCTTATAATCAAGTGTCAAACCTATAATTGATCCATAATGTAAGCATAATGAAGTGTACTAGAACAGAAGCTAGACGTTAGCGTGCGATGAGAAATACAGGATTAATAGGTGCAATAGCAATACAACTATTTCCACGTTTGATGTATTGTAATAAGGAAACAAACAATTTAGCACATAAACTGAATGTGCCGAGTAATCCCTGTAAGCTTACTAGTCAGTATCTACAGAATCTCACAAAAGTGAGTACACCCCTCACATTTTCGTAAATATGTGACTATATCTTTTCATGTGGCAACACTGAAGAAATGACACTTTGCTACAATGTAATGTAGTGAGTGTACAGCTTGTGTAACAGTGTAAATTTGCTGTCCCCTCAAAATAACTCAACACACAGCCATTAATGTCTAAACCGCTGGCAACAAAAGTGAGTACACCCCTAAGTGAAAATGTCCAAATTGGGCCCAATTAGCCATTTTCCCTCCCCGGTGTCATGTGACTTGTCAGTGTTACAAGGTCTCAGGTGTGAATGGGGAGCAGGTGTGTTAAATTTGGTGTCACTCTCACACTCCCTCATACTGGTCACTGGAAGTTCAACATGGCACCTCGTGGCAAAGAACTCTCTGAGGATCTGAAAACAAAGAATTGTTGCTCCACATAAAGACGGCCTAGGCTCAGTGTCAGGGTTTTGTTGCCAGCGGTTTAGACATTAATGGCTGTGTGTTGAGTTATTTTGAGGGGACAGCAAATTTACACTGTTACACAAGCTGTACACTCACTACTTTACATTGTAGCAAAGTCTCATTTCTTCAGTGTTGTCACATGAAGAGATATCATCAAATATTTACAAAAATGTGAGGGGTGTACTTACTTTTGTGAGATACTGTAATTATTCATTTAAAAGCATATTATTCAGCAACTTTATAAGGAATAAAACACGATTGGTGCGTGCTGTTATAGGAAAATAATTAACGACTAGGTGGTGTTACAAAGCGCTGACACTGGAGGCTCATTCCATCCATCCATTTTCCATACTGCTTATTCTACTCAGGGTCGCGGGGAGCCGGGAGCCTATCCCAGGGACACAAGGCGGGGGACACCTTGGACGGGGTCCCAACTCAGCGCAGGGCACATTCACACACACATTCACACACTGCGGACACTTTGGAAATGCCAGTCAGCCTACAATGGAGTACCCGGAGAAAACTCTGAAGCCCAAGGAGAACATGGAAACTCTGTGCACACAGGGCAGAGGTGGGATTTGAATCCCCAACCGCAGGGGTGCAAGGCAAACTTGCTAACCACAAAAATGTTAAACATCTCATCACAGTTTTAAAACACTTTTATTTTACACACGTCTGTTTATGTTGAGCATCCACCATACATGTCTCTGTGCAAGTTATTAGTGTAAAAAGATAATGTATTATTATCGTTTAAAGGGTCAAACATAGGTTGCCATGAGTTTTCTTGGCTGTAGCTACATCATTTCAAATGTCAGATTTACCAATATTCAGCTGAAATTGAAAGATGGAATACTGGTAATGGGATCTATATTGTCTTGCCCACAACTGTAGATTCCTTAGGCCTGTGTATGCAAGCCAGTAAATAAGCAGATCATGATGTTGGCTTTACTGGCGAAAGTTCATTGAACAATTTCAGTTTTGGAAACGAGTCCTACACTCATATGATTAACGGATCCAGAAAAATTGTTGAGTAATACATTGCAACATGGACGCTTAAGCAATAAGCTGTAAGGATTTTGCTTTGGGAAGGCGTTTCAGCCTCCTGTCCTCTCCTTGTTTGTGGGTGCCATTAGAAAGGGTCTTAGCTACAACCGCTGTACAACCGTTTCTGCTGTAAAGCAAATACAAATGCAATGGGGTCTTTTGTTTTGGCTTTAGGACTGACCTCTGGTTCACCTAAGCATCCATTTACTGTCCAGAGCCAACTAATCGACATCTGGAAAGCTGCACAAAAAAAAACAAACAGTGCTTGTTAGTGCATGGCCAAAGCCATAATTCACCAAGTGAGTGTTGGTTCTCTTTAGTTTACAAGATATCATTTCACAGTCTATTCATCTTAAATATTGTATTATAAATTGTTTAGTAACTACAGTGAAACTAATATAATCTATTCAACCCTTTCATGCATCGTTTCCACACTTATGGACAGTCATTTTTAGGGAAAATATAATGTTATAAATAATAATAATAATAATAATAATAATAATAATAATAAAATTTATCTCCAAATCAACCGAGACGATGTCATTTAACATAAACCATCTTGGTGATTTCTACTGTTCTATTTGCCGTCTGTATATCTGTTTGTGAAACTTTCTACATAAAATTACAAATTAAATAAACTAATTTTTTTTAAACAAATTCCAGAGCCTTAGCTTTTTTAAAAACTAGTTATTTTTTGTATTGTAGATTATTTTATGACGTTTTTTTCCCCCCTCCAAAATAAGCCGTATCAAGCTGTAACAGTCCTAATTTTTGTACAAGAATCTCGCTATGTTTTGTTAAAGATATTTTCTATCATTTTGGTCATCACTATTAATAACCCTTTCTCACAGTACACTGGCATTCAACTTATCGACTTATCTGACATTTTCAATTAAAAATATATACAAATTCATTATTTTATCGCCACAAATCTGTTATTAGATTAGTCATGACACTGTTGGGTTTCTGTGTGTAGAGTATCATGACTTTTTTAGGTGCTGGTTAGCACGATGATGGGAAAGGGAAGGGGTTTGAGCCCCCCGCTGGGTAAACAATTCACACCTCTCCACAATAAAAGTGGTACGGAGATAAAACAGGCAGCACAACTAAAGCTTTTTTGATAGTAACACACCGTATACAAGTGCCAAAATAAAATTATAGAATTTACACTTAGTAGGCTGGGGGGAAAAACCCTGCAAATTCTTACAGTCCTGATTTTCACATGAGCCATTAAGCTCTACCATGTAGTGTGATGTCACAAATAAATTCAGTGCTGAACACGGGCATCGCCAAAACAGGTGGAAACTCTCTGGTAAAAAGAGTTAAATATTTTAAACCTTAATATTAACAATTTTTATAAATACATTAGAATATGAGTTGGTGGCTTGGCGGTTAAGGCTCTCAGTTACTGATCAGAAGGTCGGGGGTTCAAGCCCCAGCACTGCCAAGCTGCCACTGTTGGGCCCTTGAGCAAGGCCCTTAACCCTCTCTTCTCCAGGGGCGCTGTATCATGGCTGACCCTGCGCTCTGACTCCAACCTCCTGACATGCTGGGGTATGTGAAGAAAAGAATTTCACTGTGCTGAGTGTAGACTCATTATCAGTATGTATTGTTTTATTTGATTCTTATTTTTTGTGCTCATGGTATTCCTACACATTGACCATCTATCTCCTTTTAAATATAAGTGATATTTGGGCTGGAAAAGCATGCGGTTTGATTGTGAATTACAAAGGTGAAGAATGTAAGTTTGGACCACTTTAACTGGTTATATTATTCGACCCTGAAATGACCCTGTTCTGATTGCTGCTCGTTATTTGATTCTGTTCTCATAGAAGTCATCGTCAGAAATTATAGTCATTAAAAGCAATTCCTTCAGAATATGAACAACATAACGACATGTTTTAATATTCATGCATCATATGCATCAGTTGGGCAAACCAGTCCATATGGCCTGAAGGTTTTTGCCCTATAGACTCTCGCAAAGTATTTGCATCTGTAAAGGACATGCAAATACGTTGAACATGACACTGAAATGTTTGACATTTTAAGTAAGGTTTACATGAAACCAAGGGTTATTCGTTTAAATGTAAGTACATTTAACTCGCCGTTTTCTTGTTATATAAGAAATCTTTACTCAAACTTGAGTTAAATTGCACAAATAAAATTAAATCTTTTGTTCCTTTGTTTTTAAAAAAAAACAGTCAGAGGTAAACATCATCGATACTACTTATTTGGCGCGAACACCTTAAACATAAGTGCACTTCCATCAGTCGTAATAAAGACTAAAATGACACACACACTTGACTGAGAACCACAAAGAGGGTGAACCAAGAAAACTTTCCCGAAACACTCAGTCTTTCAAAATATTTCAGAATGCAATGCCGTAAATCCAAGACAAAACAAGAAATATATGAAAAAAAAAACAACTTTTCAAAAACCACTTTATTGTGCAATCGGTTCAAGTAAAAGTTACTTCCTTTTTTTTTTTTTCTATTTGTGTTCTTGCAAAATAATAGAATAATTAGATTAGTTTAATCCAGGAAAGTAAGTGACATACACTTTGGGTTTTAGCCACATATTTACATAAATTCATTAAGTATCAGAAGCAATTCGGCAATTTGAACGATTAGCTGTTTGTGTAAAAATCAGAAAATTGTTTTTGTCCTATTTTCAGCACCAGTGAATTTTCAGAGTCGATGTAGAGTCGGTGTACGTGTAAAGAGCAGGTGGTAATATTTGATCCCTTCAGTCAATATACAGCATTAATGAGGTTTCTACCGCAGCGCTGTTGAATTCACGTTGAATATATTCTCTATAGCAGCACCTCTCTACCAGCCGTAATTCAAATCTCAGGTTTATATTAACATGCTCTTTCTAATCTGTTTTTCTTCTATAGTAACAGCTAATTCACAGGGATGTGTATGGCGGATGCGCCACATAATCTAAACCTAATAATAAATGGATTTTAAAAATGTTAATAAATTGTTACTTAACAAAGAAAAAAAAAGGCTAATCATTAAGTTTTATTGAGTCTCCAGTGTCCGTGTTTTGCAACAGTCAGAGTTAAAGCTGTATTTATAATTCAGACTTCACATTCAGTAAATGGTTTAGATTGATATTTTATATTGATATCTTGTCTCTTTTTTCTAGTTTTGTTGTTCCAGTGAGTCAGAATCACTGGAGGGACTAGTAGAGATAGACGGATGGAGAAATCTGTCCAATTTGTCCAACTCCTACGATAGTGCAGCGAGTCAGGATAGACTAAAATAGCTCTTCTTTTAAATGTGGCTTCTCCGTCTGTAACTCCCAGCAACATTTCAGAATAGTAACACTTTAAATTTGTCTTCATAGTTGGACCAATATTCCTAATGTTAATTTGTACAAAAATAAATGAATAAAACAAAACAGGAGACAGTGAGTTTCTCTCACGACCCCATTATATGAATCAAGAGGTCACGACCCCTTGTTTGGGAACCCCTGGTCTAAGGACAGAGGAGCTTGTGTGTTGAAGTTTCTTGGTAACATGACAAGGTATGTTTGATCTGTTTTATTGACTTTAAAAGAAAGTGAGAGAACAATTGCTTACAGCTGATGTACAGTTAGTGATAACAGGACCTAACTAACGTAACTGTAAATGGATAAAAAAAAAAAAAAATGCATGCCATGTCAATTAGAAAAGTGTGATGTTGGTTGTTTTCCTATTAGAGCATGCACCGTCATGTTTTCTTCTTTGCACATTATAAAGCAACATGTACAGAATATTGTTTCTATGTAAAGAAATTACATAAGGCAAAACTATGAGCAGTCATATTGCTCATTGCAATAATCCATGTACTGCAAGTTTAATATCTGCAGGAATTTCCAGAATGAACCGGGTTTGGAAATTAAAGTATAAATGAAACTTTTCAAGTTCAAACCGTTGGGACTAAGATTTTCACACACAAGGGAATGAAAAACTGAACCAGAATCGTTTTATAATCGTTGTTTCTCATATGACTGCAAGTACCTTCCTTTTTTTGCTTTTTGCCTATTCACCTGATTCTACTTAAGGCCTGTTGGCCACTTCCATAGCTGATCTGAGGCTCTCTCTACCGTTTTTGCTGCATTACAGGATGTAATCTTGGTTTAAACATTCCTCCCTAGTGCCCACCCAACAGCACACCCTCGGTACAGTATGTGGCACAGTGGTTAGGGCGAGGTCTCATTAACAGACTCCAGTCACTCTGGGATTTACTGACGATTCTTCAGAGCCTAAACTACAACCACATGGATTTGTTTAGTTTTTGTATGGAGAGGTTTTGCTTACAGGAAAACACATGTATGTATTGCTGTGCTACGTATAGTCCTGTGCACAAACATACATTAAACTGACAGCAAATTGTGAGAGTTTCGTTTCATTCATTTCTTTCTTTCTTTCTTTATTTATTTATTTATTTCAGTCCTAAATGGAGCACACGTAGTTATCATCAGTGCATGGCAGAAAGTATGATTCCATCTTAACATTTTAAATTGTAAGACACTGTCTGAAAAGTCAACAAAAGAAAAATGTAAACCATCTCCTGAACAGAGTGGAACCACATTTGCTTCCTTTTAATAATTTATCTGCAAAAAGATCAGTTTTCCTGACCCCCTACCACACCGGGCGCTGCGATTTGGCACGATATGGAGAGAAAAATGTCTATTGGTGGACGTTCTATAGATCATCAATGTCAGAAAAGCCACTTTTCAGCAACGGATTTCCGTCACTAAGGTAGGCGCTAGCAGCTACTAGTAGTGTGCTGTAGCAAAAACAAAGACAAGAATGGAGGGACGTGATACTGAGTGAAGCGCCACGCAACACACTGATACAGAACAGGCCTGGGTAAAAGATGAGGAACTTGTGTCTAAAAGGGAGGTATTTCTGTCAGTTGGATTCCTGAAACTTGAACATCATATTTTAATATTTACTGTTTATATTTTGTTTTTCTTGTTCTTATTTCTCACAGTTCTGTTCAATGTAACTTCCAAATAAAAGGAAAAAAATGAACGTGCCTTTCACTGGTGCTTAGTTCACAGAATTGTCAAAAGGCAGTCAGTAATGCATGCGGTTATTTTGTATAGATCGTTTTACAAAAAATATAATATATTGTGAGATATATATATATATATATATATATATATATATATATATATATATATATATATATATATATAAAATTTCAAGATATGAAATCATCCATATTGTGATATAAGATTTGTTCCATGTCGCCCAGCCCAGAGGTTTTTTTTTTGTGTGATTGTTGTGGCTAAAAATGCTTGATTTTGAGTTTTTTGTGCTTTTTTTGCATTGAATTAGTGACATTGCAGTTGCATGAAATTGTTTTGCGCGATCTTTCGCAGTAATGAAATAAGTCCTTTTAGTTGTACTTCAACTTCAAATATGCGTGAATCCAAGAAGGATTTGGCTGAATGCGCGTTGTGATGATGTCACATGACACGTCCTTGCCCAAATCTGCAGAAAACGTGCGATAATTGTGAAAAATTGCAAGCTTGTGTTGCCTGGTGTTATTGTAATTATAGTGTTTACTTCAGGTTTTCAGCTGCATACTCTGATTCCACAATTGGCATTTAGCCCGTGTAACTCTTAAAAATTCTCTCTTTTTTTAAACAGTGAATCTAACAAAACAGATATTTAACCAGTCAGAAATGCGGTAGGCCATCTCAGGCAACAATATCTCATTCGTTACAAGGTTTCATTGCTGACAGTGTCTGCATTTTGCTCGTAAATAAGTCACAGAGTTGGGTTTTTAGCAAAGAATTATTAGCAATTATACAACACGTGGTAAAGTAGCATCCATGCTAACGGTATGAGGACGTTACGGACATTTTAATAGTTTACAAAATTTACGTTCAATCTATAATTTGGGTAACTGGGTTGTACTTTCAAAATGACCTCATCAGTTAATAATATAATACCATTGATAATACTGGGGGAAAATGAAGCGTTTAAGGCTACTTTTCTTCTTGGCATGATCTATAAATTCGGATGATGTAACTTCCTGTTGAACGTCTGATTTCTCCACACCTTCATAGGGGATGAATGTGTTCAGGTTGAGTGAATGTTGTGAGACACTGTACCGTATGATTTTTTTTTTATAACCTACAATGGATGATTTATTGAAATGGATGTTTCAAGCATGAGCCGTTAAATGAATTCACACATTCAAGCAAAAATCACCAATTTTGGAAGCATTTCAATGATTTTTTTTTCAAGGAAATGTGTAGTTATAGTGGGATGGAGCAGACACAGATGTTTTTATTTTCTAAAGGCTGTAGATAATTTGAAGTTATTTATCTTCATTATACACACAGGTTGTTGTAAAAGACACCGTGTACCTTTACTTCATGTACATCTTTGAAATGTAATGCCAGTGAGACACAAAATGTTGACTGAGGCGATTTTACTATCTACATAGCACACTCACTCGGCCCTGAGATTAAGATCACACTTCCTTAAACAATGCTTTAAATATGCCTGCAGATCTATAGACTTCCAATCGCAACATTCGACTCTTTCACCGACTCAAAGTACTAATGAGTTCATGAGCAAAGTGCCGACACATATTGTGTTCAGCCTTCCAGATATAACTCGATCACCATGGAAACTGTCGGCGAGGAGAGGAGAAAGACTGGCAAAGCGATGCTGAGACACCCACGGGCCCCACTCAAACAGCGGGCATCTCAGTTCAAACCAATTACAAAAGCACCTCGGAGACTGGCATCGACTGTGAGGAATACTGAATAGTGCGACATGAAATGAGTGCAAGTCTGAGCTGCACCGGTCAGCACTGTCAGAATTTTGAATGAGTCCCTCTGTATTTGAATTGAATTGATATATAATTTCAGAGGGGTTTTTTTGTGTTCTTAAGTATTCAGACACTTTTTAAAAAATATATATATATATACATCCAGCGTGTGTATCCAGTTCAAAATCACGTCTTTGACTTTGTTCAAACCTCCTACATTCTTTCTAATATCGTATTGTCCTGTATAAATACATATTTATTATATATGTTAGCTCTTTCACCGCAACTACCTCAGCCCGATACTGCACAGCATTGTAGTGCACTTACAACTGGCCATGTCTGCACTTTATTCCACATATATAGAACATAGTTCAGTTTCTGCCTTTTATTTATATCTTTCATTTACACCGATCAGCTATAACATTAAAACCACTGACAGGTGAAATAAATAACATTGATTATATTGTTACAAGGGCACCTGTCAGTGGGTGGGATATATTAGGTGGCAAGTGAACAGTCAGTTCTCGAAGTTGATGTGTTGGAAGCAGGAAAAATGGGCAAGTGTAAGGATCTGAGTGACTCTGACAAGGGCCGAATTGTGATGGCTAGACGGCTGGGTCAGAGCGTCTCCAAAACAGCAGGACTTGTGGTGTGTTCCCGGTACGTAGTGGTTAGTACCTACCAAAAGTGTTCCAAGGAAGGACAACCGGTGAGAACCGGTGCTGCATACGGGGCTGCGTAGACGCAGACCGGTCAGCGTGCCCATGCTGACCCCTCTTCACCACAGAAAGCTCCTACAATGAGCATGAGCATCAGAGAATCAGAAATGGACCATGGAGCAATGGAAGAATCGGACAGTCCTATAAAGCATTTCACTGCACGTCATACTGTGTATGGTTGTGTGTGTGACCAATAAAATTTGAATTTGTGATATGTTTAAATAAATAAATAATAGGGTAAAAAATATTTGCACTCTGAAGTACCTTGTTGCTAAGCTGTTGTTTTACAGTTAAGATATCTAGTAATTCTTGCCTTGTTGAGTTATTTTTGCCGACTTATTTTTGGAATAATTGTCTTGTTGAAACATCCATATTCTCCCCAGATTCAGTTTCTTGGCCAGTGGGAATAAATTCTCTCCTAATGGCTCAGTACATCGCTCCGTTCATGTTTTTTCGGTGTCGTGTAATACCCCAGATGCTTCCCTCTTTGTACTTCACTGTGCATAGTTTATTCAGTTTATTGCTTATTATTCTGTGTGATTCTGCTGCTTTCAGTTCATCCTGCAACTCTTTTCAAGTGACTGCCTGTTTCTCTCTCTCACTTTCCTTATCATTAATCCGAGCGCTTTAGGAAATCTTGTGTGGCACACCTTTCTAGAAGGACCAAAAGTTATAAATCCATGAACTTTTCAGCTGCATATTATTGAACTAATTATACCGACAGGGATGTTTAAGGTGTTTGCAATGACTGTGTAGCCTTTTCCGCTCGAGTGGTTGGTATTAAGAATAATGTTGTCCCTAAGATCATTCAGCTTCGCCATGATTGCTACTTGTTGTATAAAATCTTCCCAAACAATGGCAGCGTCTTTTGTTATATTTATAAGAACAAAGTCAAAAGACATTATGTGGGGGTGAATTTTGAAGTGGATATATGCACTGAAAGTACACGGATCAGCCATAATATTACAACCACTTCAGAGGTGAAATGAATAACATTGATTATCTCGTTACAATGGCACCTGTCAAGGGGTGGGATTTATTAGGTAGCATGTGAACAGTCAGTTCTCATAGTTGATGTGTTGGAAGAAGGAAAAAAGTGTTGTTTACCTGGGGAGGAGATGGTATCAGGATGCACTATGGGAAGAAGGTGAGTCAGTGGAGGCAGTGTGATGCTCTGCTGGGAAAATTTAGGTCCTGGCATTCATGTGGATGTTACTTTGACACGTACAACCTACCCAAACATTATTGCAGACCAAGTACACCTCTTCATGGTAACAGTATTCCCTAATCGCAGTGGCTTCTTTCACGCTCCCTGCCACACTGCAAAAATGATTCAGGAATGGTTTTAAACATGACAAAGAGTTCAAGGTGCTGACTTGACCTCCAAATTCCCCAGATCTCAATCCGATCGAGCTTCTGTGGGACGTGCCGGACAAACAAGTCCGATCCATGGAGGCCTTAAAGGACTTAAAGGATCTGCTTCTAACGTCTTGGTGCCAGATACCACAGTACACCTTCAGAGGTCTTGTGGAGTCCTCACTGTGTGCAGTCATCAGTGGGTTATTATGTTACTCTGCTTTAAACAGTTCTACATAGTGTTCCATTTTTACTTAATGGTTAGTCATCACAAGCTTCAACTGGCCTCATTTATCAATGAAATCACCATCAGACTGACTGTATGATGTTTTGCTCCACCAATTAACTGGAACTTCCTAATGGTCATGGTGCTTTTTATACAGTTTTGGATTTACAATCATTTTCACAAGTCATCCGTTATATGTTATATTTTAATGTCCCACGACATTCACCCCATGAACATTTTGGAATATTCCACGAGTCACACGGTCAACAGGAAGATCTGCATTTCCTGAAGATCATGAGAAGAAGAAAAGTCCATCCTCGCTCATTTTTTCCCTTTATTTGCAATTATCTTTGTGACTGATATTGATCGATTGCATCACTTTGAACCATGTTATATAAATGAATACACTGAAAGTAAATCATTCATGTAAAAAAAAATAACTTGAGGTAAAGTATGTCCTTAATGCCCTAATTTACGATCAAACTGCAAACATTGTCAACAAAGTTAAGTTGTGAAAAGGGATGTATGAGATGGGTTGACACATTGTTTGAATCGTTAAATGCATGTTTTATAAGTCTTTTTTTAATGGCTCCACACTCGTGGCATCAACTACGTAAATTTAACAATTAAGTCAGACAATACGAAATCTGTCTCGTCATAAAGTTAGTCATGCTAACGTTTCACTTTAAATGAAAGCTAGCATGGTGTGAACATGCTAACTACCTACTTTAGTGTCCAGAATTGGTTAGCATTTTGGTCCGTTATCAGATTTAACTTTTACTGTCAGACTTGTTTACCCGCTCAGTTTACACAACCAAGAGCTGAGGTGCTGCTGAGTTTAGAGTTGTGTTACACCCTCAGCTGTTTCCTGTAGTAGCGAAAAGCATCTTTGTGCACTTGAGTGTGCCAAGTGGAGTCATCAGCTTAAGTCCTTGCTGCGGTTAGAAAGTGCTATTCTTGCGTGACCTCAGTCTTTCAGTTAGAAGAAATGTCATGTGAAGTCATTTCAAGCATAAATAGACATAGATGCAGCGCATATTAGTGTGTACAGTACATGCTGCCATTCTCTAATACACACACACACCGAGAGAGGGTGTCTGCATGCCACTACATGCTGCACTACTATGAATATTACGTTTCCATATCTTAATAATCTTCTAACTGTTTTTAAATGTATGATGTTACTGGTAAGGAATAAAACACAATGAGGTGACTGATTACGTTCTGAAGTGTTGTACCACAGGAATTTGCCAAAGATGACTGTGTTTAATTTATTAATGAACATGTCATGTTTTTTAACCGTTTATGGTTACATGTGCGCATGGAGGCTTAGTGGTTAGCACGTTCGCCTCACACCTTCAGGGTCGGGGGTTCGATTCCTCCCTGTGTGTGCGGAGTTTGCGTGTTCTCCCCGTGCTGCGGGGGTTTCCTCCGGGTACTCTGGTTTCCTCCCCCAGTCCGAAGACATGCATGGTAGGCTGACTGAATGTGTATGTGATTGTGCCCTGTGATGGATTGGTACCCTGTCCACGGTGTACCCGGCGTTGTGCCCCATGCCCCCTCGGATAGGCTCCAGGTTCCCCACGACCCTGTAGGATAAGTGGTATAGAAAATGGATGGATTGTTACATGTTGTGAAATGTCCACAAGACAAGGTAGTTCCTGTTATCACTTGTGTTACAGCAGCTGTAAACATTCCTTTCATCACCATCCTCATTTTTTGAAACCTCTCTGTTGAAGTTAACAAGACCATTTTTAAAAAAAAAACTCAGCTTGTCATGTTACTGAGAACCTGGAAGTCATGTTTCCTGAAAGCTTTCGTACGGTAGGGAAACTTACTGACCGTCACAAAGCACTGACACTGGAGACTCCTTCCACAAAGGCCATAAATGTTAACTAAACATGTCCTTACAGAAAACTCCACCATGTCAATGATTATAAGTTTTTCTTTGTTAATTAATACATTTTTAAATGCTTTTATTATTAGTGTTAGCTTATGGTGAGCATCCGCTATTACAAGTCCCTGCGAATGAACGGTTACTATAGAAACGATAACCTACCCTATTAGAGACAGAGTATTAATATAAACCTATGATTCGAATTACATCCAGAACTGAACTATTGTCCGAGTTTCACACTGAACTGTATGTGTTTCTCTCTTTCTTTCTTTTTTTTTTTTTGTGTAGATTTTTATGCGTATGCCGATCAGCGCTCGTTAATCCTGGCAGGACGGAAGGGTCCCAGCTCTGTCCGGTAAGAACAGTTACATTCATTTCCATGTGAATCATTGCAGACTGTTTATGTTCCACTGCGTGACTGAATCATTACTCTACGCTGAGAATGTACACAAACACTTAGCATTTGCTGTTAAATCTCAAACATATGAAAAGTGGCGCTGAGCTTGGATCCGTTTGTCTCCGATTCATTGTCATGTAAATATTTAGAAGCGTAAAAGATATACAGACCCTGAGTCAGGACGGAGAATGACGCAGTAGTGTCACACAGGCCATCAGCTGCTCGCTTCAGTCCGTCGGAATAATTCGGCATGAGTCATTGCCCTGAGGCATGCGGACCCATGGAGATCGCAAACATGGCCGCCGACATCAGTGCAGGAAAACATTTTTTTCTAAACTGTATTTTTTTTTTAATCTTTTGTATATGAAAATACAATTGAGGCAAGAGAAAATTAGCATTTTAGCAACCACTCAATTCTGGCATCGCTTTACAATCATAATACGCAGTGGCTGCTAACACCAGTCGCCGAGATTGCATTAGGGTTCGGCCAAGATATCGCTTTAATCAGTTTATCGACTATCCGGTGACTCACTGCACTTTTGCTTTTTGTTTTGTTTGTGCATGTTTGTCCTCAGTGGCATGAGCAAATAGTGTAATGTGATAAGTGCAGTGAGGGCACGCAAGCAAAGTCAGTTGATTTATTCTTATGTCAGACAGACCCTTGTGATCAAAACACCATCTGCCATCCCTCGTCCCCGTACGCTGTCGCCATGTGAGTGCTCCATATTAAATGACAGGATTTAATCCTGCCACAAGAAGAACTAAAAGCATGGAGATGGTGAGAGGGTGAGTGCTTACTGTATGAAAGTAGGCAGCAGACTTATCTAAGGGCCCTGTGGAGTTTCAGTGTCATTTTTTCTTTATTTTTCATATGAGTTCTTCTGAGTTGATTTTCCGAGGGGCACGGTGGCTTAGAGGTTCCCACGTTTACCTCGCACCTCCGGGATTGGGGGTTCGATTCCTGCTTCTGCTGTTTATGCACAGAGTTTGCATACTCTCTTCGTGCCCTGGGGGTTTCCTCCAGGTACTCCGGTTTCCTCCCCCAGGCCAAAGACATGCATTGTAGGCTGATCGCCATTTTGAAATTGTTCGTAGTGTGTGATTTTGCTCTGTGATGGGTTGGCACTCTGTCCAGGGTGTTCCCCTGAGTTCCCTGGGAATGGCTCCAGGCTCCCCGTGGCCCTGTGTGGGATAAACGTTACAGAAAACTGATGGATGGATAGATGGATGGATGGATGGATGGATGGACATTGTGCTTTTTATTTTGTAGTGTTTAGCAGTGTTCAGTAGTGCTATTCCACAAAAAAACACAAATTAATATTGTTAACTAAACACTAGCCTTACAGCTCCAGGGTCCTTGGTTAAATCCTGATGTCAGATTACTGTCTGTGCAGAGTTTTACATGTTCTTCCTCATGTCCGTGTGGGTTTCCTGTGGGTTCTCTTTTTTCCTCCCACCTTGCAAAAACACACCATTATTGTTCTGGATTGGCTACGTTTTCTCTCTCTCTCTCTCTCTCTCTCTCTCTCTCTCTCTCTCTCTCTGTGTGTGTGTGTGTGTGTGTGTGTGTGTTTGTTTTCTGCCATTTGATGGACTGGCAACCCATCAAGGCCGCCTTACACCCACAGTTCCTCGAAAAGGCTCTGGATTCACGATTCACTGAGTAACATAAGACTTCATTTAAACATAAACTCAGTTTTTCATAAGCAGGTTTCTTGAAGTTCTCTGTGATTCTGTGAAAGTAAAATCAATCATCCCTAGCACAGCTGAGGAGGCAGATTCGATGGGTGCGACAACCACAATGAGTTGAAAGAGAAGTGTGTGAAGTGTGCAGAGATTCTGATGACATCATTGCTTTAATGGACATCCTCTTCTTCTCTTACTATACTTGGCTTAAGTCTGTGTGTGTGTGTGTGTGTGTGTGTGTGTGTGGTTGCGGTTGTTTGGTTTGTTATACAAGAATAAAGCAAGCCAATTACACAGACACTTATTCATTCAATAGAACTTTGTTCTTTTGTTTGCAATCCCGTGAATTGCAAATTGCTTCATTGCCTCTCGCCAGCTGTTTAGCTTGTGGCTAGTTTTGGTCTGATGGATGGCAGGTGGTCTTTGGCCACCTGAGAAGATTGTGCAACTTATCTTGTTAGCAAGTGTTTGTTTGCCTGTAACAACACCATACATCATTAGAATAAATAGCACTGGAGCTAAAATAATTCCAAACCATTTAAATAAGTAATTATGTGGCCTCTCCAAATGCAGATGTAGTTATGTAGTTATGTATTATGTAGTGTAGCTCTGCCATTTCAAATAAGTGGGTTTGGGTTGGAGAGGCAACAATTAGTCAATATGCAAATTAGGAAAAATTATCGACGTAGATACTTATGTGACGCATTGTTTACTTTACCAACGGTAGAAATGTATTATAAGGGACTTAGCGTATAGGCCTCTGTTTCAGGGTAGAATGTAATACAATAGTCAAGCCAGCACTTGTACTATTTCACCATATAGCACTGTTTTCATAGATATGGTCTAGGATGCATTTGACCTCATCACACTCGTAGTGTACCACCTCGAAGAGCACAGCAACGACTCATCCAGGAAGTCACAAAAGAGCCAAGGACAACATCAAAGGACCTACAGGCCTCTCTCGTACCAATAAAGGTCACCGTTCATGACTCCACTATCAGAAAGACACTGGGCAATAATGGCCTCCATGAAAGCATGCTGACGTGAAAACCACTGCTAACCCAGAAGAACATTAAGGCTTGTCTGAATTTTTCCAAAATACACCTTGATGATCCTGAAACCTTTTGGGAGAATGTTCTGTGGATTGATGAGTTGAAAGTGGAACTGTTTGGGACACAGGGGTCCCGTTACATCTGGAACAAACCAAACACCCAATTCCAGAATAGGAACATCATACCTATGGTCAAGCATGGTGGTAGAAGTGTGATGGTGTGGGGATGCTTTACTGCTTCAGGGCCTGGGCAACTTGTAATAATTCAGAGATATTTCCATGTGTGGTTTTATATATCGCCTTCTTTTCCACATTAATTGATATGCTCCTTGTTCCATTAAAAAAAAGAATAATTATATTGTATTTGCTCAGGTTGGTAAATCTAGGTAACATTTTTGGTTTGGCCTTTTTAACCTTTTGCCCTACAGCTCTACCTTGTTATTTTGTGTTAAATGATTGTATGGAATCCATTATTATGACACCGTTAACGTTGTCTTTCATGTAATAGATCCGTTAATGCTGTGGTGTAAGTTCACATTTTGCTGTCAAATTTAATGCGCAAAGTATACGGTGGCACAGGAAACACTGCCACTGAAGTATATCTCTTCCCCATGTGTGTGTGTGTGTGCGTGTGTGTGATTGTTGAGGCCAAAAAACTTGATTTCACTGCAGCTTTTTCACATTTTGTTATGCAATTGCGCTTTTTTTTGTGGAAAACGACTCGAACTGGCGAAATCGCGATTGCACGAAATAGTTTCGCCTGCTCTTTCACAGTGATGTTTGTTGGCAAATGAGAACGCACGTGAATCCAAGGGGACTTCGGCTGAATGCGTGTTGTGATGATGTCACATGACACGTCTTGGCCATAATCTGCGGAAAGTCTGTGGTAATTTGGGAAAATCATAAGCTCCCCCGGATATTGCGGCGTTTCCTCGAGTTTGTGTTCATTTCTACGATTGCAAAATCCTGGAGGGACTGAATTGTCTAAGTACATCCAATATAAATTAGTGTGGAACCAGCTGGTTTAAAAGTAATAGCAGAAATAACCAATAATGTAATCTATATATGTTGTTTCCCTATATTTACATATATTTACGTGTATGATTAAGCCATATCATTTTGACATATAGGGTGCACACATACATCATATATCCAATCGGTCATATATCCAATGCTTTGATTCTATACAGTATGACTATACATGTGAAACCTTTCTCGGATATACGGACATATATGTTCATATATCAGATCTCTGTACGGGATATTTCAAGTAAATGTACCGAAATCCCGATGTAGATCGATAATGAGCAAGCCAGATGCGAGCGTGCCAAAAAAAAAAAAAACACTCCCTGTGAGGAACTAGACCAAGATTTACAATTAAAACAATGGAGTCCACGAGTTTAAGAAGAGTAAATGTTGTGTTAATTATTCGGATCTC
The DNA here is from genome assembly GCF_001660625.3 of Ictalurus punctatus. Lineage (NCBI taxonomy): Eukaryota > Metazoa > Chordata > Actinopteri > Siluriformes > Ictaluridae > Ictalurus > Ictalurus punctatus. The sequence continues at coordinate 22,225,040 of NC_030427.2, read as the reverse complement.
ATCAGGCTGATTATATTTTTCTGGCATTTCAGAGACTCGCATGTATGTCTGGGACTTCAATCTAAGGCTTTAGTGTTGTACGAATGCTACTTAAAGCCCTGTAAAACTATTTCCTATCAGACTTCATATCCCAGCTGAAGCAGCGACTCTGGTGCCAGATGCTGAGTAAGCAACTTCGGTGGGCTATTACATGTTGACAGTATCATCCTTGTTGATACAAACCTACAGTGATGTGTCTGTCACAGTGCCAGTGTGTGCCATCTTCATGACTTTCCCTGAGGCATCCCACTGTTTGTAATAACACGCGGAATCTCCAGGGTTGAATTAGCACCTGTGCTGTCGGATTGACTGTTACACGTCCCACAAAGCACGCTTATTTTTGTTTATTCAGTGTGTAGTTGTGCTGAGTCAGGTGTGCTGGTGCTGGAATAGCTGAGCTTTCCCGAGGAGAGGGTTAGTAACCAAACCTGTGTTCCTGTAGGACAAATATCACGAAAAAATCTAATGTTTTAGGGGGGGAAATGTTCATTTGATCACATTGGTGTTAAAGTTGCTCTTAATCTAATGTGATATAGTGTTCACAAATATATAAACACTGACCTGATAAATTGCTTTAAATATCATTTTGATGAATGGCCTAAGACTTTTATACACTACTGTACAAAACATCTCTCTCTCTCTCTCTCTCTCTCTCTCTCTCTCTCTCTCTCTCTCAGTTTCAGTTTTCATGTGCTTTATTGGCATGACAAATAATTGTACATTTGACCTGCCAAAGCAAGTGCAAAGGAGGGGTAGTGTAAAAACTGTAGTGTAAAAACAAAATACAATAAAATACTAATAGATTCATTTTTTTAATTGTCCAAACAATGTACATAAATGAAGGACAATATAAAGGCACTGTATACAGAATCATTGAAAAAGAAGGATGAAGTGAGTAAAATTACAGAATAAAAGTGAATTTAATAATGAAGGTAAGAAACAATATAAAACAATAATAAAGAGCAAATCATAACAATTACAAAATCTCTCTCTCTCTCTGTAGCTCTCTGTGTCTCACTGTCTTTCTGTCTCTACTTTTATGTCTTTCTCTCTCTCTCTTTCTCTACCTCTTTCAGTCTCTCCCACTCTCTCTCAGTCTATGTCTCTGTTTTCCTTTCTGTCTCTCGCTGTCTCTCTCTGCCACTGTCTGTCTGTCTCTATTTCTGTCTTTCTCTACCACTCTTTTCTCTGTCTGTCTATTGCTCTCTCCCTCTCTCTCTCTCTCTCTCTCTCTCTCTGTTTCTCTCTCTCTCTCTCTCTCTCTCTACATCTTTCAGTCTCTCTCTCTATGTCTTTGTTTTCCTTTCTGTCTCTCTCTTCCCCTCTCTATATGTCTCTCTCTGTCTCTCTGACACTTTCTGTCCGCCTGTCTGCCTCTATAGGTCGCATTAACATTTGTATTGCCAAAGCTTGGGTACAGACAAATTAAAAAATAACTACAGAAATAAATAAGTAGAAAAAATTGTACATACATTGAACAATACAGTCAAAAAGGAACACTAGTAACAAAACTCATAGAACCCTGAGAGGGGGGAAATAAATAAATAAATAAATAAAAGGAGAGGAACGCTTTAATCGGTCACACTTGGGGCCAGCAGCTGGAACAGTGTAGCACTCAAGAGAGTCAGGAAAATGAGATCTGTGTGTGTGTGTGTGTGTGTGTGTGTGTGTGTGTGTATGCATTTGCCTTTTCTGCTTTTTGAACACTTTGATCTCCCTCCCTGTGGGACTTCCACATTTCGGCTAAGCTGCTCATATCACCATTACTCCCAAGAACTCTGCCCGTTTGAGACATTGAACCCTAACCCAGCTCTGATCATATTAATCAATAATGCATGTTCTACCTGTGTATACCAGCTGAATAATGGAAGCGACAGGGCTCTTATCGAGGTTTTTATGGTCTGTCATGGTTTAGCTGTGGGTTTTTTAGCCTCCTTGTGTTCTCTCTAAAGTAAAGTGCTATGTGCTGAATAATGTATCATAGTGTACACAACCCTGCCACTCCCTTCAGCATTTCAAGTAAGAGAAATCCATTTCCGTGTGAGGCTGAAATGACATCCGGCCTCATTTATCAAACCGGACACAAACGTAAGAAATAAAAATCCCATACATTCAGAAAAATGTTCGTATCCCACTTGCGCTCCTGAGCGTGTGTAAATTTACTACAAGACTATAAGACCATCCAAAGTACAGTAAACACTGATTTCACCCGACTTCAGATCATATCATTTGCATGGATTACTGCACTATTACACCTGGATTGTACTGTCAAGTTTAAATTGCTTATTTTTATTACATTTATAGCATTTAATAGACGCCTCTATCCAGAGCAAGATTATATATATATATATATATATATATATATATATATATATATATATATATATATATACACACACACACAGTAAGCTCTCTCTCTCTCTCTCTCTCTCTCTCTATATATATATATATATATATATATATATATATATATATATATATATATATATATATATATATATGTGTGTGTGTGTGTGTGTGTGTGTGTGTGTGTGTGTTAGAAGTGAGTTAAGATCATTTCCACTTCTATTTTTCACCCTTTACAATGATTGTTCATTTCATGCTCCTGTCTATGCACATGACCTTTTATGGAGTTGTGTGTGGCGTCACTAAAAGCAAATGAGCTCTCTTGGGAAAGCGCTTTGCACATTAAAGATGATGAAGATACGCGAGTACGCGAGTACGAAGAAAATCGGCGTTTCCAAAACGTTCGTAAATCTGTGCCCGAAAAATGTTTTGTTCGGTTTTTGCTTACGCAAACACGTACTCGCAACTTCACTCGACAACTGATAATCGACGCCCGCTGTCTGTAGAGGAGCCGTTAGAGCTGCGCTTTTAACCAGCTTTAATAATATGTTTGATTTCATTAATATCAGGCTACACGGTTTAAATCTAATGGTTTACCGTGGTCACAGTAGGATGAAAGAAAAGCGAGGAAGTACTGAAGGGACTGTCTTGGTGTGTAAAATGTCATTTACTCACTAGCAGACATCACTCACATATGCAAAGCCAACGTTTTCAGTGCAGTCTCATTTCCATTCACTGTTTTGGGGTTTTTTTTTTTCTAAAGCTCTAACAGCTCATTTCTGAACGTAGCTGCCTAGAGCATTGAGCAGCTAATCACTTCAATGTATAGAAGTGTCAAAAACCAGGAACCCCCTTTGAGAGCTGTAGTGGTTGGAAATTCCCTCCGGAAGGGGCCCTGTTTTGCTGGCGTGTCTGTAAATGAGTTGAAATCTTTGTGCATGTTGTGCTGTCAAAATGAACAGAGCTTAATTATCAGAACGATAAAGAAAGAAAGAGGAACAGACAGACGAGGAGAAGAGGAATGAGGACAGTGGTAAGTGGTGGAGATGATGCATGAAATAATGAATGACAACTGGGTCGTGTTTTTGGGGTTTAGAAGGTAGTTTTCTCGGTAGAGGTAGCGGTCTTTTGGAGTATCGGGTATGGACAAATGATACATTCCAAGTACTTAGCGAGCCCACTAGGTAGATAAAAGCTGCCTGGAAACTCCCCTGACTAGGATAAAAAAATGGTAGCTAACAATTTAATAGCATATGGCGAGCTAGTTAAATTGTTAATTGCATTAAGGGAAACAAGCATGTTTATGATGATCTCTTTCTAATGTAGCACGTCGTGTATTCTGCCTCGACGAAAACTCAGTGAGTCCAATGTTTTAACTATGACATGTGGTGTTCTGTCCTCTCACCCCAATAATATTATTCGTGTCAAGCTAGCGTGTTCAGGTTCCGTGAGACGAATGTATGGAATAAGCGGTTCACAGATACATTGACTTGCCGTGACAAAGCAACCGGAGACTGTTTATTTTCAATGAGAGCTGGAGACTTCCAATGACAGGAGCGACAGCGACCGATAGTGACTAGACGTGGACGTGTCCAGCGACGCGGCAAAGTTTATGCAAATTTGGAGCACCTTGGCGCAGCGACTACCAATGGGAGTGAAGACAGTAGAGCGTACGTGATCCGTGATCCGCCATGCTGCCTGCGAGTACAAACCGTTTCGTGGTCCCGGACAGTCCGGCACTTGCGCTTGCGCTTTCGCCGCAGATAGAGGAAGAGCACACACTGCTTCCATTTCATCTCGTAGGAAATAATGCATATATACGTTGGTGAATTTTATATACAAACACGCTGCTTCCAGAATGTTTCATTTAAGCAGCAAGGAAACTAGTTTGTTGTCAAATGTCGTACGTCACCCGTCGATAAATGTTCCTATGGCAACCAATAGTAGGAACGCCTACTGACAACTCCACAGTACAGCGACTGGTGATTTGTGTGAACACACCTTTATACAGTATGGCCGTCGTACCGGCAGCCAGATTGCGGCTCGGTCGATGTTTGTAGTGCAGCAGGTGGTGTGGTTCAGAGGCGAGTGCTATAGTACCAGCGTTGACGTGCATCACGCCGCCATGACACATTTGATTACATTTAAGCATTCATATAAAATGTTGTTGTTTTTTTCCCCTTAAATTTCTAAAGCTACTTATCTGCCAGGCAACTACAAATAAAAACAATTATAGCCCGGACACCCAGGCGTACTCATCAGTCTCAACGTCGTTTCGACTTCGTTTTCTTGCATTCGTCGCTTCCTTTCAAGAGAAATGAAGGATTTTTCATGTTCGTTAATGTGAAATAAAATCTATCAGTCAGTTTAGCTAACATGAAACACGTACGCATTTAATATCAGTTAGTTGCATTTATTAGGGATGCTACTAAAACCAAAATTTCTGCTGATCGTTTTTAATTTCTTTTTTTAAACAACGGCACGTTTTCGTCAGAAAGAGAAACTATAGTGTCAAATCTAACTACTACTTTTCTCATGTAGTAAAAGGGAACTTTTATCGACTGACTGATCTCACCCAGTTTCAGCACTGCATGCTCTCAGAGAGGAAGGAAGTGGCAGTAGACGATTTATTTATGCAGTTGATGATAAAGAACACAACTCAAACCTGTCTCATTGAATATATACTATGATTTACTCCTCATCTAAAGTCATTCTGCAGTTATGAATTAGTCTTGCTCGCTAGAATAGACGTTGTGGTTTGTAGATAAGCACGGTTTCCTCTTGCCCTTGTGCTCTCTGTTCCACTGGATGTTGCCTCAGTATTTCATCACTTGAAGTAACGGAAATCCTGAAGTTCTGCCCTTAATGACCTAATTACAAAATGTGCTGCTCAAGACAGTTGCAGACACACATATTACAAATGTGCCAATGCACTGAAAGACATGTGTAATCTTTATTTATTTATTTATTTTATACCAGAACTATGGGAATGTGCCGAGGCAACCTTTATTTAGAAGAGAGAGAGATCTCTCCATTATGACTGAACACACTTTTTTTTTTTTTTTTTTTTTTTTTTACAAATGGAAAAAATACACTTAAGAAACTAATTCAAATATCTTTAAAGCTCCAAAGATTCGTGTCTAGTTAATAAACGACAGTGGCAGACATTTAAAAAAACAAAACAAAACATCCCATATGTTTTTCCCATGAGCAATTTCCAAATGCACAGGAGCCATTATTGTGGCGCCTGAAATGATGTCTCAGTAAAAACCAATAAACCAAGGTCTTTGTTTAAAGGTGTATTAGTTAAGATTAGTCACGATTGGAGCACTAGTGCAGCTCTAGCTGAAGTACAACACTTTACTCCTTGAACCCGCCTCCCATTTCCATGCATGTACACAAAGCCACGCCCCCAAAATCGACCGTTCAGTTAGAGTTAGCATTGCTAAGGAACATCATCAATGACATCACTTTTAAGCAGTAAGAAAGGCTGTTTATTAAGGGTTTTGTCTTACTTTGTTTTGTAAATATAGATGATAACATTACAGAACATAATATTACCTCACGAGTACACAACAACCTAGCAGGCATTAAGCTAACATTAAGCTAACATTACATCCCTGCTGAAAAAACCCAATAGAAACCGTCATAGAATGTGTAATGGTTTTAATGGTTATAATGGGAATTGTATTGGTTTTAATGGAAACTGTAATGGTCCCTGTGGGTCTGTACTGGTAATTTGTTGCCTTCTATTGGTGGCATGTTATGTCTAGTGAATACCATAAAGGACCATTAATGTTAATGGAAATTATTTTAATAGTTATAATAGGAATTGTATTGGTCTGAATGGAAACTGTAATGGTCCTTGTGGGTCTGTACTGGTAATTTGTTGCCTTCTGTTGGTGGCATGTTATGTCTAGTGGATACCATTAAGGATTTCGGTCCTTAACACGTCCTACTGCTCCTGAATTGCTGACGTGAGAATGGTCAAGAGTGCCGTTGCTGGTTTGGTTTTCCTTGTAAAGAGCGCGCATGAGTTGCCTTCATTACCGGTGTTAGCTAGTTAGCATTGTTAGCTTCATGGAAGTTAGCTAGCATTATATATGTTTCTATGACGGTGGATCATCCAAAGCATTAGCTTTCCTGGCTCTCTAAGCTTGAGTCGTTATTTAAAACCGAGTTTACATGCTATTCTAGGAGCACTGTCATTAAATCTGAGTCCAGCTTCATTTCCTAACCCAGTAAGACATTTTGGAAAATCTTGGACAAGTTACAATATTACGTGTATTGTAAATAGTTTTTAAATAGAAGCACTGTGTGGTTTTTGCTCACGGTAAAAGTATCCAGGTGCCTCTTCGTGTTTTCCTTTCCGAACTCATATGGGGGTGGAGTTTATGGTTGTCTGTAAAGACTGACAGGTAAACACAGACATGTAGACACAGACAAGCAGTCTGGATCAGGTTTCCTCAGCCATGTAATACACTCGTGCTAATGCCATGGTTTAAACAATTATTTTAGATCACATTCTACATATTTCACCAGTACTAGTAAGAAATGAAACATTTCCTTGTGAGTTTGAGGAGAGTCGTTGCATGTAGTGTAGGACGCTCCATTAGACCCTGACGTCTGTATTACACATTGTGGATTATGCATCATCTTTCTTTTCCCTGTTTAAAAATTCTATTAGCTCACTGCTCTCTGTGCCCGCTGTGAATGTTCCACTGAAGTTGGATACAGGGTAAATGCAGATGTTTGTTAACGTTCTTGGCCAGTGACGCATGAACTCTGAGCTCGCTTTGCCCTTTTTGATCAAATTTAGATGAGCACAAGTGACTGTTAGTTCCGCTGACTTGTTCCAAAACGGTACACTACAAAACATTTCTGTTATCTGGGGCTGGACATGTGACTGCATGGATTTAAATGGCAAGCTACACACAAACACACACACACACACACACACACACGCGCACGCAGACACACACACTCCTCTGCCTCCCTTGATGCCGAAAGATAAATGCAGATCCGAAACTCATTTCTCCACTAACTCATTACTCAACATTACTCTAGTGTTTAATATGCGGTGTGTGTGTGTGTGTGTGTGCAAACATTCCAACAGTTTTGGTTGTGCATGACATAATGACACATTAAAAGAGAACATCATGTTTATGGGTTGTAAGGCTTAGATTCGATTGCATTTCGTGCTGTGCAATAAAAATGAATTTAATATTAAGGAAGTGAGAACCAAGTGATAAACATAATGAAATGAGTCTGGAGCCTAATGTGTACATTACTACCGAGAGAATATCCTTTTGATATGCTTAAAGAAGAGGATAAAGTTCAGAGAGAGAGAGACAGAGGAACATATGGAGGACACACTTTTCTACAAAGCAACTGAAATAAATCCTGCTCGAAAGGAACTAAAAACCAAATTAGAAACCCTGAAAGAATCAAATTAAAGACAATCTGAACCCTCTTGACTTCTCAGTCACAGTAAAGGAGCTAACAGATGGCAGACATTAAAACACAACAAGGTACGTTGCATTGATGGAATTTAAATGAACTGATCGAATACAGGAATGATAAATGCATTCAAGACAGCCACAATCCAATTGTTCAGCGTTGTTTGGAGGGTGGGATATTTTCCCGGACACCTGGGGCTTGTACCATGAAGCTAGTCGGACAAACTCAGGGTTTCGGGATTAGTTTCGAGTTGACAAAACCAAACCAAGCCAATCCAATCAGGCTTTACTGGTACCATGACGCTGATTATCAACGTACTCAGTCGACTCAGGCTTTGAGTTACATTTACAGTTATCCGTTTATTCATTCAGCAGACGCTTTTATCCAAAGCGGCGTACAAATGAGGAAATACAAGCAAAGCGATATGTCAGACGGAGAACAATACAAGTAGTGCTACCATACAAGAATTTTTAATTGAGTTCTAGAAAAGCAAAGCGCACAGAGTGGAGGTGTAAGAGCCAGAGTTATTTATTTATTTGTTTGTTTATTTATTTAATTATTGTGAAAACTTATAACCCCGACATCTTTCATGTCGTTTCATTTCATATAAATGTAAACTGGGGAGGTGAATTAGTTGCGTCACTTACATGTCACTTTATTCACAGCTGATTGATTGGTCCAAGAGCTGATTGATTGGTCCAAGTTGGGTTTGAGTTCTCTTACCCAGAACATAACCTGCCCCGGAGCAGGTTAGCCGTGGAGTGTAAGTTACTATGGCGATGAACACCGGTAAAAGCTGAGCCACTTTCATGGTACCTAAAACCCCGGGTTGGCACAAACTAAACTGAAAGCTACCTGGCTAGCCACCTAAACCAGCTAAACCTGGTCTTTAAACCAGGAGACAAATCTGAGTCCATCTATAGACGCATATGTGTCAATAGCAACCTGGGAAGAAAAATGATTCTATTATTAATACAAGATTACAAAACTATTTTAGAACCCACCACATCCTAGAGACAGATAGAGACCTTTGACTTTTATGATGCCTTTAATGCATCAGTGTAGCATATTTATATACAACCCCAATTCCAAAAAAGTTGAGACGCTGTGTAAAATGTCAATAAAAACACAGTGCAATGATTTGCAAATCTCATAAATCCGTATGTTATTCACAATAGACCATAAAAAACATATCAAATGTTTAATCTGAGGAAATGTAGCATTTTAAGAAAAAAATAAGGTCATTTTGAATTTGATGGCTGCAACACGTCTCAAAAAAGTTGGGACGGGGGCAACAGAACGCTGGAAACATACGTGTTACTAAAAAGAAACAGCTGGAGGTTAATTGGCAACAGGTCAGTAACATGATTGGGTATAAAAAGAGTATCTTAGAGAGGCAGAGTGTTTCAGAAGTAAAGATGGGCAGACATGAACCAGTCTGCGAAAAACTGCATCTACAATTTGTGGAACGATTTCAGAATCGTGTTCCTCAACATAAAATTGCAAAGACTATGAATATCTCATCATTTACAGTACATAATATCATCAGAAGATTCTGAGAATCTGGAGAAATCTCTGTGAGCAAGGGGCAAGGGTGAAAATCAATACTGCATGCCCGTGATCTTCGGGCACTCAGACGGCACTGCATTAAAAACAGGCATGATTCTGTAATGGAAATCACTGCATGGGCTCAGAAACACCTCCAGAACTCACTGTCTGTGAACACAGTTCGCTGTGCCATCCACAAATACTGCTTAAAGCTCCATCATGCAAAGAAGAAGACATATATGAACATGATCCAGAAATACCACCATCTTCTCTGGGCCAAAGCTCATTTAAAATGGACTGAGGCAAAGTGGAAAACTGTTCTGTGGTCAGACAAATCGAAATCTGAAATTCTTTCTGGAAACCATGGAGCCGCATCCTCTAAACTAAAGAGGACTAAAGAGGAGAGGGACCATCCGGCTTTTTATCAGCGCTCAGTTCAAAAGCCTGCATCTCTGATGGTATGGGGGTGCATTAGTGCATATGGAATGGGCAGCTTGCACATCTGGAAAGGCACCAGCAATGCTGAAAGGTATATACAGGTTTTATAACAACATATGCTTCCATCCAGATTCCATCCCATCTTTACTTCTGAAAGACTCTGCCTCTCTAAGATACTCTTTTTAAACCCAGTCATGTTACTGACCTGTTGCCAATTAACCTAATTAGTTCCAAATGTTCCTCCAGATGTTTCTTTGGACGTGTTGCAGCCATCAAATTCAAAATGACCTTATTTTTTTCCTTAAAATGGTACATTTCCCCAGTTTAAACATTTGATATGTTTTCTATGTTCTATTGTGAATAACATATGGGTTTATGTGATTTGCAGATCATTGCATTGTGTTTTTATTTACATTTATTTACATTTTACACAGCATCCCAACTTTTTTGGAATTGGGGTTGCATTTACATTTTTTTTTTTTAAATAACCCATTCAAACCCTCCACCCACACCCTCCACCCAGGAACCCCAAACCCCTTCAGTCTTACTATAAATCCATTGTAGTCTATAGATACGTATGAAAAGTCCACAGTCCTGTTTATAGTAAGGCCTTTATTGCAGCTCCTGTCCATTTTCTTAATCTGAACCATCTCCGTGGTGAGAGCACGTTCAAGTTTGAATTTTTTGTTGCAGATTTGACTCGTTTTTCTTTGTCCAGGAAGTAGTTTGCCAGTGAGATATTCATTTGGTCAATTCTAAAAACCGGTTCATCTGTTCTATGGTGTGAAGTTGTTCAGGCTGTTCTGAAAAGTCAAAAGTATTTGGCTGATCTGGGTTGACCTCTTCCTCCTCCATGTCTATGAGCGGTTCCCTTCCTGTAGCTCCTGCGCTGCACTCTGGGCCTTGGATCTCCTGCTGTGGCTGTTTGGACGATTCCATCACCTCGTCCGTCTTCTCTCCACTGTGTGTTTTTGTCTAAATGTGGTCTTGTGTGGGCTCTGTGGTTTCTTCTCTTGCTGCTTTATGGGGTCAGTGCAATCATTGAGGCCAGGGTCATTACTAACGCTAACATCTGCAGCAGGTTTAGCTCTAACACCACCTTCGGTGTCTGTGATGTTGTTTACAGTAACATCCACATCGGCACGATTGTTAGCGTTAGCCGAGGAGAAAGAGTCGGTGTTGGGGAGACTGTTGTGTTTGTCACTGACCTTTTCAATTTCTGGCTCTGCTGTGTCACCGCACCGTGTGTCTTTAACTCCAGGCTCCAGATCCCCGGTGTGCTCTGAGCTCCCCGGCTGCACAGTCTTGTGTCCGACGTTCCCACACTCAAAACATCTCAGACGTTCCATGGTAGCAAACACGATGCATTTAAAATTCACATTAAGTGTATTGCCTTGACTATTCAAAGACATAAAAACTTGTCTACGAAAAGACATGCTTCCCTGCCGAGTTTGTGCAGCCGAGTGGAATCAGTCTCATGGGGCCGGAGGAACTTCCCGAAGCGGGCCAGCTCCTTCGTTATCACCTTATCTTGGATGAGAGGTGGTACATTAGAGATGACGACTCGCGTTGCAGAGGCAGACAGACAGGAAACTTGTACTGGGTTTCCTTTCACCCATATTCCAGTTTGGAGCAGTTTTTCGACAAGGTTTTGTTGTCGTAGGAACACCACCACTGCTCTGTTCCTCCGGGAGGCCGAGGAGATGTTCTCACACGCAACCTGCTCTCCCACCAGTAACAGAACCTCCTCCGCCTGTTGCTCCACTCTCCGGCACACACCTGACGCCATGCCGGAGAGACAGCGTCTCCTCACCGGCCTCGGAGGCCATAGCGTCCCGCTCACTCTCTCCCACGTTCAGCTATTTACAGCTTGTGTATTTTACCTCATACTTTTGTACTTTTCACTTACTTTCACAGGAAAAGGAAACAAAGCCAAAATTTAGTAAAACACCAGAGAGAGAGCGTGAGAGAGAGAGAGGGTGACAGCGAGACAGAGAGAAAGAGAGAGAGAGATTGACTGGGAGAGAGAGAGTGAGTGAAAGAGAGAGAGAGAGAGAGAGTGAGAGAGAGACAGAGAGAGAGACAGTGAGTGAGAGAGAGGAAGAGAAAGAGAAACAGAGGTCTGTTCCACAAAGCCAATTTCGGTGGCTACCAGGTAAGTTTACGTTTAATTTGAGCAAACTCTGCTTTTTCGGTCTCAACAAGGTGGATTGGTTTTTCATCGTGAGGGAGAGTGAGAGAGAGTGAGTGAGAGAGAGACTGCGTGAGTGAGAGAGAGACTGAGTGAGTGAGAGAGAGAGAAAGAGAAAGAGAAAGAGAAACAGAGGTCTGTTCCACAAAGCCCGTTTCGGTGGCTACCAGGTAAGTTTACGTTTAATTTGAGCAAACTCTGCTTTTTCAGTCTCAACAAGGTGGATTGGTTTTTCATCGCCATGGTAACTCACACTATATGCCTAACCTGCTCCAGAGAACGTTTAATTCTGTGTAAGAGAACTCACACCCAAATTGGACCAATCACCTGTGAGCAAAGTGAGATAAATCGGACGCATCAAAGTTTTAGTGTTTGTGTTGTCTTTCCCTGATGACCATCGGTACGCACGATACGGATAGAGGGTATAGTTTATCGTGAGCCGCACATTAAAACCCGACGCACCCAAGCCAGTCTCTTACTGTACCGCACACTGTATGTCTCGCTTTGCGCTCCTTTGTGAGTGGTACATATTTGCATGCAGTGGCATTATTCCTGTCCTAATATATTTTCACAAATTGATATTTATCTTTATTCATATTTACTTTAAAATGTTATATCTATATGGAATGAAATTCTATGAAAGATGTGAGAGATGTCGGGGTTATAATTTTTCAATCCGTTTATTCTCGTAGTGAACGTATAAAAGCAAACGTACGCATCTACACTCTCAGCAGCGTTCCCGCTGTCGCTTTGTGCAGTTAGCGTAGGTTTAAATTCCTCATATTTCCACAAAATCATTTCGTGCTGTTCAACCGGAAGTCTGCACACCTGCTTTTTTCTATGTTGAACACTATTGGCTGTTTGCTGCAAACGTCTGGCTTTTATGTGACAGACATTCGACACCATTAGACAGAGATGATGATTTAAAAGTGCCCGAGGCTGAATCCTCCTTACTACTGAGAAGTAATAAGAAGCGTTGCAGTACAGCACAGGGTGTCTGTGGCTCAGGTGGTAGAACGGGTCGCCCCGGCCCCCGTCACTCCACATGCCGAAGTGTCCTTGGGCAAGACACTGAACGCTAAGTTGGCAAGCTAGCGCCTTGCATGGCAGCTCTGCCACCATTGGTGTGTGTGTGTGTGTGTGTGTGTGTGTGAATGGGTGAATGAGACACAGTGTACAGCATTACAGCATAGTCTTCTGCCACTGAGCTCAGCCTCCTGCTGGACTCTTTCACATCATCTAATCCGACTAACAGGAAAAACACAGCAGATTTTAATATACAGTCTTTTTTTTTCTTTTAATAAACCCCAAAGCCTGTACTGAAACCAGTTTCTGAATGTTGGTAGACTTTTTTTTTTGGGGGGGACGACTACATTTTTAGCTTTTTTTTTTTTCTTTCTCCTTTTTGTGAAGTACAGTAATTACAGTAAAGCCTCTCGAGTGGGTATAATTTTTGACCAGCAGATATGGTCCTGTTTATATGCAGCCTCCTGAACTCCATTTTAGATTCCACATGGCAGCTTCCTCTGTTCCGCTGGTGCTGGGTAAAATGTGAAAACCTAAGTTGCCAGAAGCTCCTTTACTGGCGGCGTGGCAGAGCCTGTTTTACACAAGACAAAAAACATCACAGCGAGATTAGAGCAAGGTGTTCTCACATTTCAGGTGTTTTCAGTTGTTCTACCTGACAAACACCTAAAAACCTGTTACCAGCTCGGGCAAGAGCTTTATTTATTCATCCTTATTTATCCGTCTGGGATTTGACCTCGCAACCCATTGCAGTATCGGTTTGAATAACTGCATTGAGTAGC